>NW_022200178.1:430602-599408 GCF_009176525.2 Contarinia nasturtii | reverse complement strand
CTCTCTCTCTCTCTCTCTCTCTCTCTCTCTCTCTCTCTCTCTCTCTCCAATTTCGTTCTGTATACACAAAACATATTTAATGTGAACTGCATACGGTTTATGCGTGCATGTGCCGATGTCGGTGTGTGTGTTTGTGTTTGTCGGTGCTGTGAATTAAAGCAATCGGACAGTTGCTGGTTCTTGATTCTCGCACTTAAGCATAAATTTGAATCACTTTTTTTTGTTGTTGCATAACAAGTACTCTCGTTCGCAAAACAATCTCAACACAATGTTTACAAACATTCGAATGGCTTGGATGCAACCGAAGTGAGCATATGGTGTGTGTGTGCGTTCGCTCGTTTCGGCCTATTTAAAATTCAATTGAAAAAGTTTCCATTCTAGGAAATGAACGATGTTTTTTTTCGTGTTCTCGTCTGGCATTTTTAATTGCAAAGAAATAGCCAGCTGAGCTGATTGAACAATAAAAACAAAACCCGACTCAAAAGTTGTTGATAGAGAGTGGAACGAAAAAATGCAACACGCACCAAAACATAACATTTTATCGATTTAAGTTTATGCACAGAGATGTGATGATGTAGTAAGTAAGTGGCCATGGGTGAAGGTGTTTACGCCTTGACAGTGTTTCGTTGCTGAAATTGAAAATGGAATGCAAAAGAGAGTTCAATATTTCCGATGAAAGAGGTAATGTCAAATGCCTTTATAAAGTCCCTAACGCAGTTTCTTATACTCTTTTACTCACACACAAACAAAACAAAATGTCAAAAAACAGCTGTTCGACCGAACCATTCATAACCAACTTCATGCTACTAGTAGATTCGGAATGAAAATAATGTTTGAAAATTCTATGATATTTCGAAGAATGAACTAATTATTTTGGAATTTTTTAATCTGTTTAGAATAAAATAAATTTTTAAACATTTTTTGTACTAGTAATATTTTAATAAACATTCACTTATTATTTAATTTTCACAATTTCCATCAATTCACAAAATTTAATTCATAGCACTAGCATGAAGTTGGTTATATGTCAACCTTTATTCATTCGTATAAAAACATATTATGTTCACGCACACATAAATGTTGGGGAGTTTTGACAATTCCTCTTTTTTACTCTGAAATGTTTGTGTTAAAAGAGCAAAGTTTAGTGAACTCTTTTCATGCTGCCCAAAGTCTCGGTATAGACACTTCACCGATTCGAAAGGCATACATGGGATTTGTGGTTGGATTAAGATTGTGCGTTTTCGGTGCTTTATGATAAATGTTTTCTTTTTCTCTCAATCGCTCTTTCTCCATTTGGTTTCTTTCTACAAATAAAATTGATGTCGTTAGCTAATGAGTCTCACACTTAATATGTTTGACTCTCATCTGTGGCATTTGAAAACACACACTTTCTTTCTCTGTCTGCCCACACTGTCAGCATGCGGTTGCTTTGTGGCCGAGAACATTTTCGATTTCGTTCGCTGAAACACTTTCCATCGAAGATTAATTAACGGTAATTTTCTACTTTATCAAATATTGAATTTATTCAAATTTATTTTTCGTCTTTTTAAGGTCTTGCTGGCGGTAACTGCTGCCATTTAACACATTAACCAATGCATTTGATCGCCAAAATGCAGTGGGAACAATGAGGAACGGAGAAAAAAAACAAATATGTGTGAAAAGATAAGGGAAAAAATTGGGTGTTGCATTTAACCTTATTATCAAATCCACGTATTACCCATTTGCCTGATAATAATATTTTCTCTTCGTTTCATCAATATGTGCATTATTCCAATGTTGATGTGTTTACAGTTTTTTTTTTTTGGTGTTTGTGTGTGTGTTTTCGTTCGCTCTTCCAATGTGACTCGGGCGCGCGCGCGCTTGCGATATTCATATTAAACGTTTGTTTATAGGTTGTTTTTCTTTTCGAAATACAAAATACTTTGTGCATATGTGAAGTTATATCCATATAATTCAGCGTTTATTTAGCGGCGCGCAAAACGGCAGTTCAGTGTTTGGCTGCAAATATTTTTAAAATTCGTCACGTTTAGGCAATAACGCCGATTAACATGTGCACGAACACATACAATTTTATGGTGTTTTCGTGGTAGAGCATTGGGCTGGTATTAAAAAGTAGCGTATAGTTTCGATTTACATTAACAACCAAAGCCAAACAATAAATTTCGACATCGAATAATTTGCATCGAATTGCAATCATCGTCAGTTTGGCCAAGATCGGTATAACGGATTCGTCGTTTCTATTAGATGTGAAAAATTGCTCGAGAAACTTTCCCGTAAACTAGAAAATCCTTTTTTTTTTATTTTAAAGATCAAGCGATCGAGAGCGGGAGAGCTAGGGAGTGAGAAAGAGTGTGATAAAGAGAGCATTGGTATGAAGAAGAAGAAGAAAAATGATTGGCCATTTTGAACAATTATCATAAGCTTGTACGAAATGATTGCGTGAAATGTGTGATATAAAACATGTGCTGATCAACCGAAACCAGAAATTTAAATCGACGCAGAGAGAGAGAGAGAGAGAGAGAGAGAGAATGGTCACAACGAATGAAAAAAGGAGACAACATTGCTAACGAAAACCAATACCAAAACTCAAAGTACACACTGGCAATAAGAGACGTGTTGGTAAATAATCTTGAATCTAGTGCTCTTGATATGAGCATTTGAGCAAACTTAATGTCCAAATGAAATTAAATACGATTTCCATGGAATTTTCAATTGAAACTGGCTACGATTGACGATGACAACGCGGACAACGTTACTGATGCGCATGATAAATGTATAGCAATCTTCGGGCTTTTGATCGGTTGGGAATGTGCGTTTATGTAATTGAAGCTTGTTTACACTGTGCCCCGTTGAAATCGAAACCAAACTCTCTCAGTGCAATCGCCTATATACGATGTTGGCATGAATGCATTTTAAATGAGAGAGAAAAAAGAAGAAGAAAACAAACGATGAAATAAACAGCTAATTAAATCTTGTGTTTCACTTGAAATTCGTGTATGCATCGTGAATGGGAGCGAGATGTATGATGATCGTTACAAAATGGTACTGGTACACGCATTTTGCTTGTCTTTATCAAATGCCCGCACACAACTTGAGATTCTAGCATCTTGATCGAATTCAACACCAAACGAACCGAAGCCGAAAAAAAGCAAATTCATAAAAAAAGTTGTCGATTCAAGAAGTTTTGTGCCGCACATTAAAAGAACGCGATCAAATGAGTCATGGACTAAAATATGGGCTTTGTTGATTTATGCGAGTACTTTGCGGGCCGAAGGAAATGAATTTTCTTTGGATAATTTGAGTAAATTAGAAAACGATCTTGTTGAGTAACAAGATAGTTTATTTGAACGCATAATTCATGTTTATTGTTTTTGGTGCGCGATTGCGCATTCATTTCATTCCATCAGCCCTGACGTAATATTCATCGACAAAGTAATCGAATCAGAACTCAACGATGGCATAGAAAGAAATGGCCGCAAGCGATCATGCATTTAAAACATATAATGAGACAGAAGTTCAAAGCCATTTCCCTCCCCCCAAAGAAAGCATTTTCTTCAATGTAAACAACTCTTTTATCGTTTGTTTTTTTCAATAAGAAATATCTTTCTCTGTGGTGTATCAGTTTTATTACAAATTCATCATGTTCACGTTTGCCAATATTTGAAGTTCATTCGACAGCAAATAGACATACATACTTGTATATATGTCGCGTTCGACCTATTTACAGGCCACCGACAAATTGAATACACACAATGCCAATGGTTGTCGTTCGTAATGTGTGTGTGTGCTGTTTTTTTCTTCTCGCTGTCTTTTACAAATATTTAAACATTCAGTATTTTTTTTTTTTGTTTTTATTTACCAAAAGCAAATGTGCGAATATTGTGTGGCCTCCGAATATTTGAGTAGTTTTGCTGTCGTTTTTCATTACATCGAAAATATGTTCGACGCTCATTCCTTGCGTTCACTTGGATCATCTCGATTAACATCAATGAATGTCTGCGATTAAACAAGTTGTGCGGTTTTAATTACAATTTTTCTCGTTTTTTTCTCGCTCTCTTCAATTTATCTGTAGCTGTGACCATCCAAGACAAGATTAATTGAATATGAACGGTGAGCGAGTGGGAGAGAGAGAGAGAGAAATTGTTGCTCGTCTGTCGCGTTGACATCCAATGAATCGTGTTTAACAAGCGGCTCAAGCGAATATACAAATTGTTATATATGCGGTGTGATCGCACTAGCATTCGCTTAAAATGAGACAAAATAAAAAAATGAAAATGACAATCGTACTCACACTCGTACGGGGCATACTGGTAGCCGTATCGTTTTGTGCACACTCACGACCAACGGAAAAGAAAGACACTGTGCACAACCTGAATCGACCGATGTGTGTGCGAATGAGAAGCAAACCGATAAATGAGCAATGACATAATTTCTGTTGTCAAATGACCTTAACGAACATTTCTCGAACAGTAAAAAAAATATATATATACATTGTGAAACAAAAATAATATAAAAAAGAGAGAAAAAGGCACACACACACACACACACATAGATAGCCACATAACAATTTTTTTTATTGGTGCTACAGCGGTGTACAACATGAATTTCGTTCTGTTCGCTTGATTATTATGTTTTTATTGAATATCAAATACACGAAAGAAAATCGGTTTTTTGTTCACCTTGTTTTTTCAATTTTAATTGCTATAAACACTTTTCTCTTCGCGCTTTTGGCTCTATTGCGCACTCTACACACACGCTGCACAAAGCCAATATTTTAAAATTGCCGTGCATTAATTTTAGCGGTGCATTTCATGCCACTAATTAAATTAGCGGGTGACATATTTTGGACCACGTACAATTTTATAAAACTACAAATTCAATTATTTCATTTCATGCACGCCGATTGCGACATATTAATCTAAACACAAGAAATTGTATGTTTTTTGTAACCACACTCTGGGCGCAATAAAGTGAAACTTTCATTCAGAAAAAGAACCAAAAGTCATAAATTAAGAAGTAGTTTTATGAACCAAGCTAAATTGCATCAGAGAGTGGAATTAAACAAAAAAAAACTGTGCTACAACCATGTTGAGAAAACAACAAAAAAAAATTAAATTTCATGAAAAGTCAAATTGTGTATTTGTCCAAAATGGTTGTATGTACGGAGTTGCGTGCAGCAGCCGTCAGTCAAGAGAAACAGTTGTGTGTTGAAAAATAAATAACAACAGCGATGTGAATTAATCCAAGGTCGAATCCATTTTCAAAAGCGATTTATAAGTGTTTGTTACGCGTAGTTATTTTTTTTTCGTTTCTCTTCGCTTCAATGTGAACGTTACTGTGTCTTGCAACACATAAGAACATAATATGAAAATGTCCATGTTGAGCGACGAGGAAGCTATGCGCTCGCTTTGCTTGTTCAATAATAAAAGTTTCGTATGCATGTGGCAGATGATAAACACGAAACCAATGTTACGTTCTTCATGCCTCGAAACAAGACACTCTCCGAAAGATCGAAAGAGATGAGAATCATCACCATAAAAAAAACGAAGCAGAAACAGCATACAGTAAAAATCAACCATAATCATTTTTAACACTTTGGTTGTGCGCATTCAACTATATACACTAGAAGCATACCTGCACACATCTGATTTACGATTCAAACGCCGAGCTGGACTTCATTGCATCGCATATTGTTTGGAAGAAAGAACAATCAAATTGTCCTACTTTTTTTTCACTCTCTCAACCAGAGAGCACGATAGAATCTAAACGCTTGTTCTTCACATATGAGAGAATACTACGTATAGAGAGAGAATGATGTGTTGTAATATTGAAATTTCACTTAGCGGCCAATTAACCATAAAAATATATCCAAATTGGTTTTATTATCCATTCATAAAAGATGAGGAAATATTTGTTTGTGGATTTTCATGTATCGCACTTTATCGATGGGGACTTCATTCAATTTATCGTCGTTTTTGTATAGAATTTCCGCAGTTGTAGCCGATAAACCGAATAATAATCCAACATTGAATACCAATAAAAAGAATTTTCTTTGATTTTGTCATCACATTTTCGGCCGTAAAATTGATAAATATCGATTGCAGCCGATACCGAAATGAAGAAGACGTCACTTTTTATGTCCTTAAATGTCTTTAAAAAATATTTTTATAACTTTTGTCTCACACTTACCGATTGATGAAGATTTTTGTTTATATCCAGATTTTGTTGACAGATTTAATCCAATAGACGTTCGTTCGTTCGTTTATCGTTTTCTTTAAATTTCTATTTCGAATTTCACACACAATTTATTCCTATTTTAACGTTTGTCTCAAAGTTTTGTTTTTCGTTTGAAACTCTTTTTTTTCACAAATAAACACACAAAATACGGACGAATACACTTCAGTTTAATATATATGACCAATATACAATTCTCTCTTTTTTTGCATTCACTGCACGTTTGCATGCAAATGCAAAATTTAGAACTCAATTGACAATGTCAAGATAAGAAATCGGTTTTGTCGTCTCTTCTTCTTCACTTACAAATAGAGCGATAATTCTATGTTGTTTATGAAATTCTTTGAGTTAACTGTAAAGTCAGTTTGTGTCGAACGGTTCAGATCAGCACTTAGCATCGACACGATGTGCGCGCAAACAACACATAAACACTCGCCACTCTTTTTTTGTTTCTCTCTCAACACAATGCGATGTGATGCTTATGCTTAAACTTGTTGCGTTTGTTTTAATACAAATGTGAATTCGTCATGAAACTGTCGTCGAATGTGAATTTATTGTATTTATGCCACTTAGTCATGGTTTAAATGATTCTACGATAAATATTTCATTCTCTCTTTCTTGCCAATTCCAATAATATCGTTTAATGCGAAGTGTTAAATTGAAACTCGACTTTTATTCAATAAAAAAAACACCAACATGAACAACGCCGATGTGGAGAGTCTATTGAGGATGAGTCAACAAACAGTTACAAATGAAACCACATGCATTTATTTACATTGCCGTTGTCGATGTTCAAATCACTGGTATCGGTTGTTGTTATTTTATACATACACACTGCACATACATTTGACGGAATTTGTGCTAAAAACAAAACGATTTGCTTTTTTGGAATGTGTGGTAAATAAAACACATTTGTTTGAAATTGAAAACGATCAAAAAAAACTAAATGTTCATTCATCCAAATTGGATCGCTCAACCGATAAATGTTACACTCACGATATTGTTTTTACTTTTATTTTTTTCGTGCTCGATCAATAGTTTACACCGAAAGTTGACAAACTATGAATATTATGTTATTTGAGACGGTCAATTCGATGTTTTTTTATCATTCACTTGCTTGTTATCGCTTAATTATTGTATTTGACGATGTTTTTTTCGTTCGTTACATTTACACTAACTGAACTCGCTTTCATTCACAAATCAATCGTCGAATCTCGATTTTTTTTCTTCGGTCAGATGATAAATCAATTGCTCGTTTCACTAAAAGGCATTTCGTGCGATATAGAAATCACTGTTTTTCCCCGCATCGAGTTTTTTTTTTCACAACACAAAATATACAAAATGCAATAATATTTTCTGTTTGAAATGTTACTGTGTTAACGCTGAAAATCAATGTGTGAGTGATGTCATGGGATCGAAAAATGCAGTCCATGTGCTTGTGAAACTTGAGTTTTTAGACAGATTTTTGTTTGTGTTTTTCTTGTGTTCCTGATTCGCCCAACAAGTGTTTTTTTCTCTCTCTCTTTCGATATTTTTTTCAGCTTAATTCATTCGTTTTTATAGTCTTCGTTGTTGTCGTTGTCGTATTCACACTTGTGAGAAATGTCAAGCCGCGATTTAAATTTTGCTGGAGTGTTGAGTGTTTTTCTTCTTCTTTTGTATACGTAATTCTGGTTCGTCACCAAACGATTTTTTATGTTGTTGTTATTTCGCTGATGGAACGTGTGCTTTTTTTCCAGGAGAAGAAAAAAAAATTATATTTTTTTTACACCATCGCGCGCGCGTATAGCGTAAACAGTGAAGAAAAAAAATTCGTAAATGTATGTGCGGCTCTGTGCCTAAACCATGTACGGCAATTTTATGACACAAAATGAGGCAGCAAAAGAAGAAAAAAACATACGCGCTGTCGTAGATAAATGACAAATTTACTTCAGTTTCACCGTATATTAGAATACACAACTGAGTCCATTCACTTGAAAATTCACTTTTATTCTAATACCGCAAATGGAATCACTTTGAAGAATGCAAACATTCAAATGACACAACACACATTGAAATGCGATATGCGAACAATAAAAAAAATATTAGTAATATTGATATGAAAAAAAAATGTACAGTAGAAAATTAGACGATAATAATATTGAATAAATTGTGGCGCGATCACAAATCGAGTGTGTATGTGAACACATCGACTTTCGTTGAAAGACTGATGGTGTTCACCGTGCGCAATCGACTTGTGTGTGCGTTATTTTTGACTTTGCTTTACGCTATTCGTTCGTGTATTGAATACATCAACTCTCAATACAGCCGAACATACACACGGGCCGCTGTCTGTTCGTTCGTTCGTTTTGACAATCTTTGTTGTGTGCATTCGGCAACGTCGATACAATCGGATATATACACACAAGCGCGTGGTATGGTAGCTGCAACAACTGAGGTACGCATGCACAGCCGCTTATAACGCAAACCAATGTGATCAACACACTAATGTGGGAGTTTGTCATACAACTATTTTGTACCGATTCGGCATGCTATCAATGGAAACGTAAAAATATTATGAATGTGTGCTATTGTCAAAGCGACACTCATATGGTTCAATACTTGACGATCAATTTAACATTGGCTATATTTCTGTGGAAGACGAACACGCATACGATGAACGAATATTGGAACAACATGAATGTACGTAAGTCAGTCGGCATTATACACATCCACACCCAATGCGTTGGAATTGGTAATAAGCACAACGGTATTCGTGTTTATGCTTGAAAATAACACGCATAATTCCTGTCCATCGTTGAACACTTGCCTCACACACGAGCAGTGACATGTTATTCGAATGTAGTTTTAATACGTTGGAAGAAACTGCAACACAGAGTCGTCGAAGCGACATGTTAGATACGAAAGAAATACACATTTTTACTCGTTGTATTTGAATTTTATTTAATGCTTTGGATCTCAAATTTTGATTCGTTGTAATTTTCAGATGGATTTTTTTTCAACAATTTCCAATTATGGAAATATTTGTATTTTTGCGAGTCTAGCTGATCTTTTCATTGATGAAGACTTCAATTGCGATGCACGTTCAGCAGATAAATTGATTACTGAGTTCGAACCATCAGCGCGTAATATTGATTGATCGGCTGATGTTATGGACGGCGATTGAGTGTCTTGAAATGATACACGGGAGTTTCTACTTCCCGATATCGAAAGTTTTTTGATTAGTGATGATGCTTCTGCTTCCAAATCTTCAGATGTTGATAAAGTGTTATCAGATTGTAAGGGTCTCACTGAAGCAGATCGTTTTGATGACGATCGATCTAATGAAGTTGTGTTCATCGTTTTGGACGAGTTTGTTTTTGTTATTTTCACTGAATTCGTTTTCGTCAATTTTACCTTGTCTGTTTTCGTCATTTTAGACGAATTGATTTTCGTTATTTTGGAAGAATTTGTTTTTGTCATTTTGGGCGGAGAATTCAATGAAGAATTTGATCGAGAGTATGATCGCTCTATACGTTTTGGATTTTTCAATAAATTACTCTTCGACAACTTGAATGGAATAAATTGAATATGTTTCGCGAATTGAGCATATCGACAACAAACGGTAAGACCAGCTTTAACATCTGGATTAAAATTGGCTGCGATCTCATCGCAAACACTTTTGCAAATCGTTAAAAACTGATTTTGCTGTTGTTCATCCATTTCGGTATCATTTGATGTGAAAAATGCCACCGAACCATTCGTTTTTTGATCGACCACCAATTTAAACACAATCAACGGAACTTCAATGCGCTCATTTTTCTGATCTAAATAGACGTCCATCGTGTGTCCCGTTAAGGTTTTCTTCTTCAAAACCCCATACACTCCCGTAACTACGAGCAGCACCTTGCCCATTTGAGTTGACAAATCACGTACAAAGTCTTCAAGTTTACTCCAATTCTGAAATTGAACGCTTTAGAATAAAAACAACGTATAGAATGGTTGTTATATCAAAGCGGAACACGGCATTTTTTTTATATAGAATTGATGTAATATTACAACAACAAATCTATGTTAAAAAAACGCCGTGTTCCGCTTTGGTATAACAACCATTCAGTACGTTGTTTTTATTCTAGAGCGTTCAATGGTACATTCCCATTACAAATTCATTTTCATTGTCAACGTGTCAGTTTTCAAATTCTTACCGCAACATTCATCGATTGCATTCCTATTGACAATTATAAGAGGCAATTCATATGAATAGAAATAAATATGTGAAAATATAAGAAAATTCGATTTAAACAATATAATTTGTTGAACCTGGAAAGGAATTATGAAAGTAGTAGGTCATTGTTTGATGTTTGGCCAATGCAAAGTCAGCATGTGGAGTTAAATGATTTCGCGAAAAATATTTATTTTTTCTCGTTTCCGGATGCGTAAACGGGATGAACTTTTTATTGAATGCGTTACATTGATTTCTAGCACAGTATAAGGAATTCACTTTCCAGCCTCGCAAAGTGTATTTTGCTTTGAAAGTAAGATGTTTGGATTGTTCAATCGCTGAAAAAGTAATGTGAAATTTAGACACAATTTTCGGTTGAAATTTTTTTTAAATACTTTTGTTGGCCAAGTCAACTATATGCGTGCTATAGATCGCACTCGCCTTTTTATCATTGAAACACACAGTATACAAAGTTTTTCCCCGCGTTTTTCTAAAAATATCGTTCAATTTCAATATAGTTTATACCAAATAGTGGTCTTATTTTACTTACACAATGTATAAGCTACCCAAACCCCGAGCACAACTTTCACCGGTCATTATCAAATTCGGATCTTTTTTACTTGCTCCTGGTGTTAATGGTGCCAATAATTCTTTAACGTACTTAACTGCTCCTTCTCCTATTCTCTCGGGAGTATCTGGAAATTTCGGCATAATCGGTCTCCACATTTTTGCCGAAACTAATGATCCTACAATAACTGTAAGTATTAAAAACGAAAAATGTACGGAGGTAACTACTCCAAAGATCCCGTTTGGTTTCGTCATGACTGACAAACTTCAAGATAACTTGAGTGACACTAATTTGATGATAGAATCGAATACGCATTACCTTTATATGATAGCAAAAGCGTTTTTTCATGCATTTTTGTTTAATTTATAATTATAATCGCACCCAATTAACAGATGGAAATGTTCAATAAGTTCAAAAATTATGAACTCTTGCAGTGTAAAACGAACTTTTCCGCAAAAAATCTTTTGGAAAAATTGATAATATGCCACGCTTAATTTTTTCAACACTAATTACTATCAACAACTTGGTCCCATGATGATTCGTCATCTCGACCATTTAGATAATGTTGAATTTAGGTTTTATTACAATACTTTTCCCTTCACATTGCGTGTGAGCAGAAAAGCAAATAGAAATGAAATTACGTCAGAAGAGAAATATTTCACCTTGTGTTTCATGAATTTAAAAAACAAAAAAGCTATTTGTTAGTATGACATTTGCCTCAGGTTCTTTATGCGATATAGATCCAAAATTTGCTCTCGATAATTGATTTTATTTTTTTCTTATTCAATATGACTCCAGTATTCGATGAATTTCTCTATTTGGATCTAACGATCTAGTCATCCTTTGCTTTGAAAAACAAAAAAAAAAATGTTCTGGAATAAACTACAATAAAACTATTGTTGCTTTCAATCAAAGCTTCATGATATAAAAAGACATAAACTTTTTTATTAATTTTCTTTGTTTGAATTTTATTTATTGCGTTAGAAAATCACATTTAAATAATGAATCGTTGCAATTTTTCGTTTTACTTTTTTTTAAACAGTATCTATCTCCATGATATTATTTACGATCTTGCGACCTTGGAGATCTTCTCATTGGTGAAGACTTCGATTGAGTGGCCTCTTTGGCTGGTAATTGGTTTTCTTTCGATAATTTTGAGTTCGAACGTTCAGTAGCACGTTTCGGTGAAGTTGATTTTTCAAGTGATGATGTTTTAGTATTTTTGGACGGTGATTTTGTGCCTTCACTTGATTCTATCGAATTTTTACCTTTCGACGCCGACGGACTTTTGGTTGGTGATGGAGGTAATGATCCTGACCTTTTTGATTTTAATAGCTCGCTATCAGATTTTGAGTGTTCGAGTATGGGATCACGTTTTGTTGGTGATTGATTTGGTGACTTTGATTTCGTCATTTTGGATGGCGATTTCGATCGATTTGAGCGCTCTATACGTATTGGATTTTTCAACAAATTACTCTTAGACAATTTGAACGGAATGAATTGAATGTGTTTCGCAAAATCTTCATAGCGGCAACAAACGGTGAGACCAGCTTTTACATCTGGATTAAAGTTGGCTGCGATCTCATCACAAACACTTTTACAGATCGTTGCAAAGTGATTTTGCTGTTGTTCATCCATTTCGGTATCATTTGAAGTGAAAAATGCCACCGAATCATTCGTTTTTTGATCAACCACCAATTTAAACACAATCTGCGGAACTTCAATGCGCTCGTTTTTCGGATCTAAATAGACGTCCATCATTTGTCCTTTTAAGGTTTTTTTCTTCAAAATACCATACACTCCCGTAAACACACGCAGCACCTTGCCCATTTGAGTTGACAAATCACGTACCAAGTCTTCAAGTTTACTCCAATTCTGAAATTTCATTCCATTACAAAAACATTCACTTGGTCAATATTTCAATTGTTCTCTTACCGCAACATTCATTGATTGCATTCCTATCAACAAAAATAATGCAATGTTTGAATAAAAATTGAAGTGAATTTGATTATTGTAAGCGACGCATACCTGGAAAGCAGTTATGAAAGTAGTACGTCAATGTCTGGTGCTTGATCAATGCGAAATCAGCGTGTGGAGTTAAATGATTTCGCGAAAAATATTTATTTTTTCTCGTTTCCGGGTCCGTAAACGGAATGAATTTTTCATTAAATGCCTGCGTTTGATTTCCAGCATGGTATAAGTAATTCAAATTCCAGCCTCGCAATGTGTATTTTGCTTTGAAACTAAGATGCTTAGAACGTTCAAGCGCTGAAAAGGTAATGTGAAATCTAGAAACAATTTTCGGTTGAAATGTTATATTAAATACTTTTGTTAGCCAAGTCAACTATATGCGTGGTATAAATCGCACTCGCCTTTTTATCATTGAAACATAAAGTATATAATGTTTCTCCTTCATCAGTTTTTCTAAAAAAAAGTCGTTCAATATCAGTAGAGTTCTCTTACGATGTGATGTTATTTCACTCACACAATGTATAAGCTACCCAAACCCCGAGCACAACTTTCACCGGTCATTATCAAATTCGGATCTTTATCACTTGCGCCTGATTTCAGCGGTGTCAATAAATCATTTACGTACTCAATTGCCGCGGGTCCTTTTCGCTCTGGAATATCTGGAAACTTCAACTTAATCGGTTCTAGTTTGTGTACATTTAGTCCCAAATCTCTTGCCAAAACAGATGGTCCCACAAGAATTGTGAGCATTAAAACCGAAAAATGTACGGAAGAAACCCAAAAAACTCCGTTATGTTTCGCCATCACTGAACAAATTCTACACAACTTGAATGTTACGAATTTGATGATAAAATGAAATACGCACTCGTGCCACATTTCATTATAAATCATCAAAAGCGTTCTTCTTCTTCACGTATTTTTGTTCAATTTACAATTAAAATGACATCTGACTCAAAATTTTCATAGAAACCGAACAGTTTTTAATATGATGAACACATGTGAATGTTCAATAAGTGCAAAATTAAGAACGATAATGATTCTGAAAATTAACATATCATATTAAAACTGGAAGAGAGAAAAAGACGTCAGCAGAGATATAGATTCCACGAATTGTTATTCATTTTATTATTTTACAATCCAAATTACTTTTTTTTAACATGACGACAGTAACGTTGTGGTTTGAATATATCATCAAAGAAAAATTCATAAAAAAACATTGGCTTAAAAAAAATACGTTTTTTCATTCTGTTGTAAAAAAAATTCGGTGAAGAAATAGTGGAATACTTTGTCCTGGTCCATTGAAATCATTTTGTTGAAATAGCATAGACGTCAAAACATAAGTTCTAATTATTTTCGTGTAGTTTTTCTCCAATACGCGTCCAAAACTTGATGGCTTCTCCATTTGGATCTAAACCAAGTATCAAACCGTCGTTGGTGAAATCAAGAAAATTCACTCGATTCATTTGAACGGGCGAAAATCCTTTGATCGGTTTACCATACTGAATCGGTTTTCTGTCGAATATTTCAAATGAAAATAATTTATTGTTCTTAATTCTTATTTCAAAGTAATTTCAATTCTCACCCATATTTTGCAAAATTTGTGAACAAGGTTGCCATATTATCGATTGTTTTCAAGCTGACTTTCGATTGCTCGTCATCTGGAGTACTGAAAACCTCATTGTAAAAAGAACGGAAGTACCGACAACCAAATATGTAGCACACGTCATCGCCATGTACTGCTCCTGCTATAGTCAGATTTTTACCAATTGAAGCAGCTCGTTTTTGAACATTCAACTTCGAGTCAACGGAAAATCTGCATGAAATAATCAAATCGCATTAATTATGAAATCTGTCTAATGTCGTCACGATGATGAACTGACTGAAAATAATATGATTTAGCAAATAATTTTGTGGCATGCAATTTTGCTGCTTTATCTATCCCATATGTAAATAAAATGTCAGAAAATAGTTTCAGGTATTGTATCAGAGACTGTTCATTGATGGCTGCATCTTTAAAATAGAATTCGCGAACTTCCGCTGCCAATTCTGTGTATTTCTATTGAATAATCAAGGGTCCAATTTGAAAATTAAATAAACTAAAACTAAATAGTAAATCATAATTAATGAATTTACCGGGGAATCATATTGTAAAGTGGTATTTTTAAATGGAAACGGAATACTAAAATTTCGATCGAGCTGTTCCAAGGGATATAAAGTTTGCAATAAGCCAGTCAAATAAAAAGACAGAATTTCCTGCAAATAAATAATTTAAAATTGTCATGAAAGGAGAAGATAACAGAAAGACAACTAAATACAAACCAATGAACAAACTGAAAACATTATGTCAGTGCTTATGTAGGGATTTTTATAAATTTTGTCTGGATTTTCAGTGATAAATGGTCGAATTGCGTCCGATTCTGAATTTGTAATAAAAATAAATAAATTTTCAAATAATCAACATACATGTGCAATTGTGCATATTAACTCACTTTCGATGATTGGTGAAAAAATCGTAACCGGATTATCTCCACGATATGAAGGATCATTTACAAATTTTATGATTTTTTCAGCAGGTACCGTTTTGAAAAATGCAATTAATGAATCTAAACTTTCCTGTGGACTATCCAATTCGCTTGCAATTGTGTACGCAAATTTAAGAAGTGCATTTCCATCGGACAATGATCCAATATTTTCAACTGTTCCACTCATTGCAATTTCATTGCGGAAGTAGCGTCGAGATTTACTCGATAGGAGATGATAATGAGTACTAGTTGAGCCAGCACTTTCACCAAAGAGTGTAACTCTTTTTGGATCACCCGAAAATCGTCCGATATTTTCGTTAACCCATTTCAGTGCTAATTGTTGGTCTTTCAATGCCATATTACCAGAGTATTCTTGGGTATTAAATGTGATAAGACCGAGAATTCCCAACCGATAATTTAATGTAACCAGAATTGCACGCTTCTCGATTATAAAGTCAGGACCATAAATATCATCGTCGCCAGAACCACCCAAAAATGAACCGCCGTGAATATATACCAAAACTGCCAATTTTTCATCGGGTTGAACATCGGCTAAAATGAATTAGACCATTAGTTTAAAATTTCTTTCATGGTGACACAAAATCGACCATTTTTAGTTGGGGTTAATCAAACTAGTTACCTGGTACGTATACATTCAAAAAGAGGCAATTTTCACTTTGAGGTGGATTAATAGCGGCAAATATGGGCCGTCCAAAGCAATTACTTCCATGCGCGGTGGCATTCAATATTGCTGGGGCCCACGATTTAACTGGTTCAGGAGCCTTGAAAATACATTCTGTTATAATTTTCCACATATTTTCATATTCTTCATAATAAAACTCACTTTGAATCTCAGTTCACCAATAGGTGCTTTTGCATACGGAATTCCTTTGAACGAGTAGAAACTGACATTTTTCATCATTGTCGTGTCACTAATACCTCGAACAGCCCCATTTTTAGTCTTTACTATTTTGTACTCGACACTCTCTCCAGAATTTATGAGACACACGAGGAAAGCGATTACGGCAAGCATGATCATGCCACCACAATTTCTGGACATTTTAATACCAACGTGATTTTTTTCACACTAAAAATAAATCTAAAATTCTGAATTTATATACCACACTCTGTTTACTTTCCATTTTATTGTAGCAATTTAAAAAAAAAATCCCCTTAACGTCAATTGTAATTTCGACTCAAAATTGTTGAAATACGTACACGTAATAAAATTAGGTGAAATAAAGAATATAAAAAGTATGGTTTAGTCAGTTAACTTAATTTTATGTCAAATGTAAGCTAAATTCAAAACGAAAAATCCCCAAAATGATTTGGAGTGCAAACAAAATTTACGATTCTTAGCGATAAAATAAAACATCTTCGTCCAATCAAAAAAATTAACCAATAATTTAACTGTTTTCTTCATCGTTATTAGTTTGACATTTGGAATTATAGTGTTCTATGACCATAATAAAACATTCGCACATCTTATAATCGGAATGAGCATTCAGTTTCTCTCTCGCTTTTGTAGAAAAATTGAGTCAATGCGATTCATTGATAAGTTGTATAATGTTACATTATTAATGTATATATTTTAATTAGATGACGACGAAGCCTGATCATGCCCGTAACTAACAACACCTCTAATGTGTATTCCGAGTACTAATAGAAGTTTGTGACAATATGGCCGTCACAGTTTGGCAAAATCATAATGAATCGATTAAACTGCGTTAAACTGTTGAATTAAAACACTCGAAATAAATGAATTTTAATTTTTTACATTTTTGAAAATAACAAATCTTTTGTTTTTTAATTTTGTGAGATTTTCTGTCCACAATATTCAAAAATATTAAATTAATAAAAATGAATTAGTTGTCATAACCTCACTGTTGTGTCACAATCGTGATAAACCGATTAAATAATTATTAAAACAGTAGAAATAAAAATATCATCGCATCCTATACCATGATCGGGCTTCGGATGACGATGATGGCATTTATGTGAAGAATGCATAATAATAAAAATAATAATAATATGCATAATTCCTACTCGTAAATTACAGTATTTTAAATGGAAAATTAGAAGCGTAAAATGCATCAATAATGTTTTAATGTGTTAATACAATGTCAAAAATTGAAATAAAAAATAAAAATCATTTATTTTAGTCTTTCTATTCAAATTTATGTAACTATTTCATTTAATTCTTGTCCAATGTACGTCCAGAATTCGATGGCTTTTTTATTTGGATTTACACCAAGTGCCAAACCATCATTGGTGAAATCAAGAAAATTCACTCGATTCTTTCGAATGGGTTTGAATCCTTTGATCGGTTTACCATTCCGAATCGGTTTTCTGTGAATTATTTCAAACAAACGGATTGTTATTCTTTACACTACTTTCATTTTTTCTTGAATATTACTCACCCATATTTGGCAAAATTCGTAAACAATGTAGACATATCCTCAAATGTTTTCAAGCTGACCTTCGATTGTTCATCATTTGGCGTGCTGAAAACTTCATTATAAAATGATCGATATTGTCGGCAACTGATTTTAGAAAAATAATTCTAATTAGTATGAATAATTGCTTTAGAAAGGTTTATAAAAATACCCGAATATGTAGCATAAATCATCGCCATGGCCTGCCCCATATACGGTCAGATTAGCATTTGGATTGATTCGTGTGGAAAGATTCAATATTGATTTGACGGAAAATCTATTTGAAACAAAACATATTATAATAAAAATAATTTTTCGGAACAGATCGATTTACTGATATAAAAATGCATCTGCAGATGATTTGGCGGCATGTAGTTTTGCTGATTTGTCGATTCCATATCCATAATAAACATCAGAAAAAAGTTCAAGGTATTGCTTTAAAGTTTGTTCATTGACGGCAGCATCTTTAAAGTAGAATTGACGAATTTCAGTAGCCAATTTTTTGTATTCCTTCAATAAAATGGAAAATGTTTTACGCTTACATAATCCTCTTACTTTGATTTATTTGATTGGCACTTACCGGCGAATCATACGATAAATCTATGGCTTCTCTGAATGGTAACGGCAAACTGAAATTTCGATCAAGTTCTTCCAGCGAAATTAGTGTTTCCGATGCATAAGATGTAACGAATTCCTACAAGCAATCAAATCAAATCAAAGCCAAATCGATTGAATATTTGCGATACGAACCAAGGAGCACAGTGAAAAGATAACATCAGTATTAATATTGCATTCATCATAGATTTCTTCAGGATATTTAGTGATAAATGGTCGAACTGCATCCGGCTCTGAATTCGGAATTAGAAAAAAATCGTAAAGTAACAGTTAAAGATATTTGAGAACATACTTACTTTCAATAATTGGTGCATAAATGGTAAGGGGATTTCTTCGAACGTATGATGGATCATTTAAGTAATTAACGATTTTTTCGGCAGGTGCCTGTTTGAAGAACTTAATCAATCCATCTATAGTTTCTTGTGGATTGCCCGTTTCACGTGCAATTTTGTGCGCAAAATCAAAGAGTTTATTCGAATCAGAAATTGCCCACATATTGTCAGTTGTTCCACTCATAACAATCGCATTACGGAAGTATTTGCGTGATTCTTTGGATAGAATTTGAAAATTGGCCAAAACACCGCCAGCGCTTTGACCGAAGAGAGTAATTCGGTTCGGGTCACCCGAAAATCTTTCAATATTTTCATGAGTCCATTTCAATGCCAATTGTTGGTCTTTCAATGCCATATTACCGGAGTATTCTGGGGCATTGAAGGTGATGAAACCGAATATTCCCAACCGATAGTTTAATGTAACCAAAATTGTACGCTTTTCGACTATAAAATCGGGCCCGTAAAAATCATCGTCGCCAGAACCAGCCAAAAATGAACCACCGTGAATGAACACCAAAACAGCTAACTTTTCACCGGGCTGAACATCAGCTAAAATAAATCATAGCGACAATAATATTGCAGCCATTTCAATGAACGATAATTTAAGTACAAACCTGGCACGTAGATATTCAAAAAGAGACAATTTTCGCTTTGCGATTGGGTGTCATTGTCAAATGCAGTTGTTCTCAAACAATTCTTTCCATGTGCGGTAGCATTCAATATTGCTGGAGCCCACGATTTATCTGGTTCAGGAGCCTTGAAAATACATTCTGTTATAATTTTCCACATATTTTCATATTCTTCATAATAAAACTCACTTTGAATCTCAGTTCACCAATAGGTGCTTTTGCATACGGAATTCCTTTGAACGAGTAGAAACTGACATTTTTCATCATTGTCGTGTCACTAATACCTCGAACAGCCCCATTTTTAGTCTTCACTATTTTGTACTCAACACTCTCTCCAGAATTTATGAGACACACGACGAAAACGATTACGGCAAGCATGATCATGCCACCACAATTTCTCGACATTTTAATACCAACGCGATTGTTTTCACACTGAAAAGATCGAAAAAATTTCAATTTTATATACCACTTTTTTCAAACAAAGTGTTTTGTTATTTCAGTTTTTTATTTCAATAGCAACGCATGTATGCAATAAAATTATAAATTGAGTAAATAACACATGATAGAGATAAATAAAATGCAAAATAAACTTTACGTGTTTCTGCGTACAACTAATTGGTAATCTTTGAATGATTTGCAAAGGAATTGTAAAACGTAATAGCTTTGTCTCTTTAAAAAGATACAAAAGTATTTTTATAACAACGCAAAAATCCCCGAACGAAAGTGTAAAAGATAAAATCGATTCATTGTCACCACTTCCACAGATCGCTATTGTATTTTTCATCGCCAAAGATATATTTAAGTTTTTTGTCAGCTAGCCACATTTTGTTCGAAACAACTTGTGTAAATAGTAAACAACCATTTCTACGTATTCTTAACGACGATCCAAAAATTCAATCGAATAAGATTTATTCGTGGTAAAAATAAAGAAAAGAAAGTACTCAAAACTCAGTAACAAATATTTACCAACTCATGAGTCATGACGTATTATTATTCACAAAGCGATTTCAATGAGCTTTGCAAAAACTGGTTATGAAAAAGTGAACTTGGATATAAATTGAAACAACACACTTTCGTTCATTAAAGATGATCTTTTTTATTATAATAGTTCTTTATTAAATTTTATTACAGTAGCATGAACCTTTTGTTTGAAATAAAATCCATTCCAAGTAACTGTCCACTTTCGTGTATATGGGTAAGCTTAGATCATCGTCCTTTGGAGCAGTATGCAGAGAAGCTGCTGCACAGCTTTGATAATCAGATAAAATGCCAATCAGCTCATAATATCCCGCTGATGTGCCATAAAGAACTCCACTGCCGGCATCGTCTCTACAAAGTATGCTTGGTGAACCAACAACTCCAACGCAACCCTGTGATTCTTGAGTGGCTTTTGTGCAGCTTTCGTGCTCACCAATTGGCAAATCAATTCTTCTCGGTTGGCACGAGGATGTTTCATAACCGTCCGATGTAACCCCTTCAGAAAATTACAATTGATTTATTTCAACAAAAAAATGACTCACATCCATTTACCTTCAAACCATGATGCAATCGTCGCTACTTTTCGCTCATAATTCATCTCTAAAATCGAAATAAGCAAAGATTTATAATTTCAAAATATCATTTAAAAATATAAAAAGATTTTTACTGGGTGTTGGTAAGCAAATAGGTGAGATTCGCTTCTCAAATGGCACGACTGTACTGAGCCGTACTAGTGCTATATCGTTGGTGCGTGTTATATACTGAAATTCCGGATGAATTATTAGACTTGAAACACTAAACGTGTCCGATGTAATGTCCGCATAACAATTATCGTAAACGCCCAAAACAACTTTCATATTGTACGGCGAATAACCATAAATGGTCGAAGCGGCTGTTATAACAAATCGATCATTGATCAGCGTTGCTTCAATCGGTGCCGAATCTTTAATCATGATTTGTCCAATCCATGGAAATTCATACGGTTTCAGATCAGTGCCACCAAGTAAACGTTGTCGACGATTCGGTACTCCACATTTACATTTGCACGTTTCCACTTTTGTTGACTGGTCACCGAATAGAAAATCAAAAAATCCTGCCTTCAAACAATTTCAATTAATTTACAACACTTTTGATTTAAATCAGACTCATCAAATTACCCTCAAATTTTGTGCTTCATTATCACTTTTATTCAAAATATTAATACAACTTATTGAATTTATGCACAAATACAAGCACACGAGAAATGACTTCATTTTTGAAAAACAAAAAACTCAAATTGTGAATTGAATATAACTACTTTTACTGAAAATCGATTTGAAATTCTCAACCCTATTTATAGCAATTTGAAACGAAGCAAATCTATTTTTAGAATTTCATAATTGCTGCATCAATTTGGTTCATAGCGGGAGGTCAAAATACGTGCGTTTCGGGTCCTCCTGAATTCTCTCAATATTTTTGACAAATTGATCGTCATTTTTCAAATGAACAAAAATCACTAATGCCTCCCTAGCAATTTTCATAATGTTCCATTGCACATCCAAAAGTTAATGATAATTAATGTGGGAAGAAACTATTAAAATGATTGCACATATTATATTAGTAATGGAACAAATCACAGAATTGGTAACACACAATATTTAATTAGCGGTTTTATCATTGTTACTCTTTGTCTTAATGTTCGACTATTCTATTCAACAGCAATTCAATTTAGCTTATAATAATAGCTGGGCTTGGGCCATTATACGCTGAATTAAATATATTAAAATGCATTAGTTGATTACTTGGCAGTGAATTAATACTTGAACATGCTATTAAAGTTAATTCACGGGCTCTAGTGTCGAGTTGAATAATTCCATATTTGGTTTGTAACATAAAACCTGGTGAATAGTTGCATTTTTATCTAATCTCTCAATTGCTGGGTATTCACCCGACGTACGTTCCAAAGTTCAACGTATTTTAATCAGTTCTTAAAAGTGCTTATTAACATTATTTTGGATTCAAAATGAGTTCAAACACGGTGTCGCCCATATTGAATTATTTTTCATTCTTAGTTTTGGTGATACCTCGCCAATTTGGCTTATTGGCTCTGAGTTTTGATTTTAAAAAGCGCCAAATGTCAAAATCCAATTTTTGGCGATTATATTCATTCATTTGTGGTTGCATATTCACCGTAACCTATCCACTTGCAATCATAATGATTTTATCTAAAACAAAAACGCTGTCGGAAGGAAGCGTCCTTGCTTTCATCGAAGTAACGAATCATATTGCGATGTATTTATTCACAGTTGCTATTTACATTCAAATCGCATTTTATTCGAAAAGACATCTAAACTATTTCAATTTATCGCTTTCAACATTTGATGAATGTAAAACCCTTTGCAACGATAAAAGAGATACAACATTGGATTCGTGATTCGATTTCTTTACTTATATTTGGGATATACGGCTTTAAATGCCAGGAAATTGTACCAGTACAACGATGTGTTAAGTACAGTACCGATTTTTTATAAAATATTGTATTTTGTACCCGATCTTGTGATGGCCAATACAGTCATACGATTGCAAACAACATTCGTCATTCAAATCATTTCATGTGAACGCATCAATCAAGCACTCTCCGAATGTATTAATAATGTGAACAAAGCATACAATATAGTATCGCCAAAGGTTCGATTCAGAATTTTCCCGGACACAAGTGAAAGATTCGATACACTGACCAAATTACATGCAAAAGTTTACAAATTAACACGATATTGTGAAGAAATATCGTCAAATCTAACAATATTTTCGATTCTGAAAACATTCGCTCATCTTTCATCAACGGTACATTTTAATGACGATTTTGAATTTCAAATTTCTGAGGTTTTTTCTTCTGTGCAGCTCTTTTTATTGATCGACCATATGAATTCAAATGAAAAGCAGGATATGGATTTCATAATTACCAGCGGCGTCCGATGCTTTTTCAACATTCTGGATATGATTTTCATTTTCTTCCCGGTGAATACATTGAAGCGAGAATTGCACAAAGTAGGGAAAATAATTTACAGGGGTTCGTTGAACAAACTTCCACTTGGACTGCAACGTTCGGTAAGATGTTCTTTGATTGTGTGTTCGATAGCAAGAGGAAAATTATTGCAACTTATGTTGTTATTGTCAATTGTAGATTGAAATGTTTTCAATTTATTTACTGCACCAGAAAAAGGGCTTTATGGTTGGGGGCATCTTTGAGCTCGACAATAACTTTTTATATTCGGTAAATTTAATATATTTATGATTTCATCTGAATTTTTCGATATATATTTTTATAAATTTTAGATTTTGAGTGCAATGGTGTCGTACATTATATTTTTTGTGCAAATCAAAAGTCTGGAACTTGAAGAAGAAGAAAAGCAGAAGCTGTTTGATGCGTTGACGTAGTTTTTCTTTCGAATTGAATTCACACATAGATTTGTGTGGCAACAAAAGGTTCCACAGTGCTGCGCATAAAAGCGGTATTCATTACAAATATCGTGATGTCAACAATCAATATTGTGTATATGTTTGTCTCATATTGTAAATGTTTTTTATCGTTCACCTCAGTTTAATATCAATTAGGTAATTGAATTCCAATTCATCAAAATAGATTCACTATACATGAATTTAAAACACGCAATTCGATGTTATATTTTAACTCTGTAAGTCTTTAAAATCCATCTTCTTTCTAAATTTTCTTCAACATGGCAAAAATTGAGTAGGCCGTTTTCAAAATCTATAAAAGGAATACATTTTAAACTTAAGTATCATCTCAACTAAGTTCGTTCAGGTTTATGTTCGATTGTTTAAAATTGAAAATATACCGTTTATGTTCGGTTCGAATTCGAATGAACCCGAACGAACATGAAGCGGTCGGTTCAGTGGGCAGCTCTATATAAGTTTACCTTGAGCAAAGTATCCAGGTTGAGTTGAAACATGCCACATGCAACAATGGAAATTGGCTTTAAAGTTCCTTCGACTAAAATGCGCATGGATCGTTTGTATTTTTCAGAAGCATACATCCAATTCGATTTGAAAATGCCATAAGAAAGTTTTTCACTTTTGAAGTACATTGAAGAACCGAAATATGAAGGAACAGAGATTTCAATGATCATGGCAAAAGAATAAAATGTAATATAGATGAATTTGTACGGGCTTTCTGTTGGACTGACCTGAAAGATTTAAAAGTTAAAAAATGAATGTGAAATGAATCCATTTCAAAAAAGGATTTCACCCAATATTCAAAACAAATTTTACCACAGAAAGTTGATAAGCACACGTGCACAAAACCAATCCACTTACACCAAATTGCGAGAATAGAGCGAATGACATTATACTCTGCAGTAGTTTTAAGCACCTTTTGGAGTTAATCAATTATTTATTTAACATGTCACAATTATAAATAAAAGATTAAATTTCCAAACCTTATGATCAGCAGATATCGCTTGCAGAGATCAATCAAAACTCTTTCCTGGTGTTTATAATCATCAATTTTCCGACAATTTTTACCCAGTTCTTGAAAACGATTGCTCAAAACTTCAATATGACCTCCAAGTACATGAATTAAAATCGGTCCGTATGTGTCTGCAACAATGTCGATTAAAACCAAAAAGCAGTTTGATGTCGCCTGAAAGATAAGTCCCCCCACATAAATGTCACGACGATGAAGAAAATCGCTTGGATACAAGTAAGTTGATGTCCACAGTTTTTGCGATGGCTCAGACATGATCGTTTGAATGGTGGCGAATACTTGACACGAACAGTAGCTAATCGAAAATAACAATAGCAAAGCGTTTGAATGTTTAAATTTTTGCTTAAATATATCATCATATTCTTGAGTTGTAATCGATGCATCCAAATCGTTCATCAAACGAAGTAGCTTCACAAATGTTTTCTTTTTTGCCAAAACATTCAATCCCTTGATTACTACCATTACGACAGTACTCGATAGGATCAGGTGGTCAACAGCAGCATCAACCGAATCCACCCATAATACACAAATTAATTGAGAAATCGGAAATCCAATGTTGACCAGTGCGGTGAAAATAACCACCCAAATGCTGTACAAAATTGAACCATCTTCTGGTGGCCACAATCCACACATTTTGAACACTCTGATGTGCCATTTCAAAACAAGTCGAGAATCCATCTTCCAGAATTGAAATCGAAATTCCAGTAAATGTTCGAATATTCAAAAGATTTAAACCACTGTTGTTA
The DNA here is from genome assembly GCF_009176525.2 of Contarinia nasturtii. Taxonomy (NCBI): domain Eukaryota; kingdom Metazoa; phylum Arthropoda; class Insecta; order Diptera; family Cecidomyiidae; genus Contarinia; species Contarinia nasturtii. The sequence continues at coordinate 573,694 of NW_022200178.1, read as the reverse complement.
TCATACTAGCAAAATCAACGAAAAATATGCTCTTTTATAGGTAGAAATTGAAGGACACCCTTTGAATCTAGCTTTGAATACGTAATAAGAATATTTTCATGGACAAAAACCACAAAATATTTGATTACAAAGTACAAATAGTTGAATAATACGGAATAAAAAACAAGCCAATTTTAATTCATCCTTGATTGTATCAAATCGAAATAGCTCTCTTCTTTTGTATCAAAGAAATAAATCAATGCATTTTTGCTTGACATATAATCAAGCTTTAAAATCGTCTTTGCTTTTTACTACTCATAACCTAAAGTACAGTCTATCCTTGTTAATTCGAAGTTCGATAGTTCGAACCGATTTTTGAAAATCACTTTCTACTTTTCCATACAATCAATTTTCAATCATTTCTCGTTAATTTGAATTAATTTTGTGTTCCCTATAGCTTTAGAGTCGACAATATATTATATAAGCTATTAACTTGAAACTTAATTTTTCAGAATCCTTAAATAGTATACATTTTCCTTTTCATCGTGAATTGTACCAGGAAAAGCTACGGCAATAAAATTAGTAAACTATATTCCGAATTGGAAACCTTCGATTTTGATTGAATAGACATTAGTAGTTTATTTCATTTCAAATAATAGATTTGAATTCACAAAGACAATTTGCGTTTGTTTGAAAATATCGTTTTTCCAATGAATAATTATAAAGTAGATTTCCAAAAATTAAAAGGATAGAATATTTGTTTTCAAATGACTGAAAACAGTTTTAACCACCATAACATTGTCAGCCTCATTTCATTCTATATCGGTTATGCGCGAACATGAATATTTAAAAGCTTATTGAGTGTATTATTCAAGTTTTCAATAGAGACATGAAATTATTTCTTCGCTTAATATTTTGAATTATTTTGCGCCTTGACATGAAGGACTTTAAAAATTATATCAAAAAATAATTATATGATTTTTTATCCAAATGAGGTAGAATCCGTTCTAAATCTTCTTCAACATAGTAAAAATCGAATATGCCATTTTTAAAATCTAAAAAAAAACATTTTTAATTTCGAGTATAATTTGCGCAAAATTCACCAACTCACCTTGAGGAAAGTATCTAGGTTGAGCATAAAAATACCGCCGGCCACAATGGAAATTGCCCTTAAAGTTCTTTCGACTAAAATGCTCATGGATCGTTTGTATTTTTCAGAAGCATACATCCAATTTGATTTAAAAATGCCATAAGAAAGTTTTTCACTTTTGAAGTATACTGAAGAACCGAAATACGAAGGAACAGATATTTCAATGATCATGGCAAAAGAATAAAATGTAATATAGATGAATTTGTACGGGCTTTCTGTTGGACTGACCTAAAAGGTTTAAAAGTTAAAAATGTACGTTGCCCATTTCAAAAAGAGAGTTGACTCAAAATTCAAAACAAATTTTTACCACAGAAAGTTGATAAGCACACGTGCACAAAACCAATCCACTTACACCAAATTGCGAGAATAGAGCGAATGACATTATACTCTGCAGTAGTTTTAAGCACCTTTTGGAGTTAATCAATTATTAAATTAAATTTCCAAACCTTATGATCAGCAGATATCGCTTGCAGAGATCAATCAAAACTCTTTCCTGGTGTTTATAATCATCAATGTTCTCACAATTTTTACCAAGTTCTTGAAAACGTTTGCTCAAAACTTCAATATGACCTCCAAGTACATGAATTAAAATCGGTCCGTATGTGTCTGCAACAATGTCGATTAAAACCAAAAAGCAGTTTGATGTCGCCTGAAAGATAAGTCCCCCCACATAAATGTCACGACGATGAAGAAAATCGCTTGGATACAAGTAAGTTCATGTCCACAGTTTTTGTGATGGTTCGGACATGATCGTTTGAATGGTGGCGAATACTTGACACGAACAGTAGCTAATCGAAAATAACAACAGCAAAGCGTTCGAATGTTTAAATTTTGCTTCAAAATTCTGTTCGTACTCTTCCAGAGTTATGGTTGCGTCCAAATCTCTCATCAAACGAAGTAAGTTGGCAAACGTCTTCTTTTTTGCCAAAACATTTAGTCCCTTGATTACTACCATTACGACAGTACTCGAAAGGATCAGATGATCAACAACTTTATCGACTGAATCCACCCACAAAACGCAAATTATTTGAGAAATCGGAAATGCAATGTTGACGAGTGCGGTGAAAATAACCACCCAAATGCTGTACAAAATTGAACCATCTTCTGGTGGCCACAATCCACACATTTTGAACACTCTGATGTGCCATTTCAAAACAGTTCTAGAATTCATTGTTAAAAATGGAAATTAATGATATTGCTGTCGTTGTCTCGTTGTTGCGACGAAAGTGGACTGAACTTGATTGACTAAAGATACTAGTGCGAAGCGGGTCTTATAAGCCGAAAAATTCTTCTGTTAGAAAAGACCCCAAGGTAAAGTTCAATAAAACGACTGACATTATTTTCACATAATTGCCTCCAATTTACAAAAAAAGAGAGAAAACAAACGTTGATATTTATGTTAATTTCAGTAACGCAGTAGATTTGAAATAAGGCAACATATATCGAACAATATATTTGATAAATTTGAATAACCAAAGACATGTTTTTTAAGGAATTAAGTAGATTTTTGAATTTCATCGGATGAATAATAAATAACAAGAAGGCTTTCCATATTTCGTGCAACATTTTTGATTTTATAATTTTCAAAATGCCACGAAATGGAAATCCATTCTCTACTAACTTCGTTCCATTACAATAAATGTTGATTTTCTTTAAATTGAAGAGCTCATCTCTAATATTTTCTATTTTTGTTAATAAAAGGTTACGAGACATCATGTTGCAATGCTCATTTAAGTTTCTTCACTAACTTCTTTCTATTAGAATGAAGTGCGAATATTCTTTGGTGCTGTAAATAATATAAGTTTTTCACAATTAAACCCTTGAAAGGAGTATATATTTCCATTAATGGTTGGTATGCACATCAATTTATTCAAGGTTTAAATATCAAATGTTCATTTCTACAATAGCGAATCTCATTTCTGTGTATTTTTCAACATAGCAAAGATCGAATAAGCCGTTTTCAAAATCTGAAAATGTTATTAATCATGACATCACGAACGTAATTGTTAAATAAGAAGAATCAACTTACTTTAAGCAACGTGAAAAGGTTCAGCATGAAAACACTAGCCGCATAAATGGAAATTGGTTTCAAAGTTCTTTGGACCAATATGTGCATGGATCGTTTGTATTTTTCCGAGGCATTTATCCAATTGGACTTGAACATGTCATAAGAAAGTTTTTCACTTTTGAAGTACACCACAGAACCAAAATAAGAAGGGATGAAAATCTCTGTGATCATGGCAAACGAATAAACAGCCGAAAAGAGAAATTTGAATGTGTCTTTCACTGGGCTAACCTGTTTGAAAAATCAATGTTTTAAACATTCAAAATTACTATAAAAGTGTGTTGAAATTGAATAATGTTACCACAGACAGTTGATAGGCACAAGTGCATAAAACTAATCCACTAACGCCGAACTGTGAGAACAATGCAAAGGACAGGATTCTCTCCAATAGTTCCGAATACCTTTTCAAAAGAATAAATCATTTGTACTTGTTTTGAATCACATAAAAAAAAACCTTTTTGATACCTTATGATTAGTATATATTTCTGGCAAAGATTAACCAAAATTTTCCCTTGCCTTTGATATTCGTGTGGTTCGGAACAGTCTCTACCCAATGCATGAAGTTGTTCGCTTAAAACTTCAATATGACCGCCAAGAACGTGAAGTAAAGAGGCTCCATAAGTGTCAACAACGATATCAACAAAAACCAGAAGCAAATTTGAAATCGACTGAAATATAATGCCACCAATATAAATGCCACGCTGATGCAGAAATTCACTCGGATACAAGTGAGTTGATGACCACAATCTATCCGCCGGACTAGACATAATTACTTCAACAGCAACACAAATCCAAGATCCAATATAATTGGCGCAAAACAGTAAAAGCAATCGATCCGAGTGCACGAATTTTGGTTTGAATATTTTTTCATATTCATCGGCTGTGATCGTTGCATCCAATTCTTTCATCAAACGAAGTAATTGGACGAACGTTTTCTTTTTCGCCAAAACATTCAATCCCTTGACTACTGCCATGATAACCGTGCTTGTTATAATCAAATGATCAACAGCAGCATCAACCGAATCCACCCATAATACACAAATTAATTGAGATATTGGAAATCCAATGTTCACGAGTGTGGTGAAAATAACCACCCAAATGCTGTACAAAATCGAACCATCTTCTGGTGGCCACAATCCACATAACTTGAACACTCTTATGTGCCATTTCAAAACAAGTCGAGAATCCATCTTCCAAGAAAATTGACATTCAAATCACACAGTAGCTACTAGACTGCCGAAATCAGTGGAAAAATGGACTTTTATACGGAGAGATTGAGATCGACTTTGAAAAGACATATATAATTGCATGCATGTTCTGTACTACAGTCGAAAGCAATTAGGAAAAAATCAAAATATTTCATGAGTTAAATTAGAACAAACCACGAAAATGCATAAACAGTCGGTAAAATGTAAATGGAAAAATAAGAAAGAAAGTACAAGTCAATTTTAATGTATTCCTTGATTGAGTAGCTCTACTTTGGTATGACATCAATGAAGCCATGCATCTTTTATAAGGTTGAAATTACAGACAAAATTTACGTTTGTTTGAAAACATAATTTTAAAGCAGACTTTAACAAATTAAAAAAGATAAAAACAAATGAATATTGCAAATCGGAGGAATTTTTTTAAATACCCTACGAATTAGAACTTATTTTGTTACGAAGGTGTGCATACAAACCTCCCTTCCGATGAAAACTTAGTCAATTCCGTTATTTGTGTCAAATCAATACTTCGCCATCTCACATAAAAATTACCGTGACCTGACAAACGCTATTAAAGGATATAAGCTCAGTGAACTGTGTTTTGAACTTAAAGTTTATAATCAAAATTCACTTAACAAAAACACTAATAATAAAGACATTTTATTCCATATGCTATTCATATTCTTCTTTATTTATTTATTAAAGTATGACTTAATAGCAGTAAAAAAGAAGTCCATTTTTTAATGTCGACCAAAGTTGAGTGAAATTATTCCAGATATTTGTAGGTGTTATTTAGATACTTGTTCCGTTCCAAGTATTTCTTGTCGATGAGAATGTCGATACATATCTGTAAAAAACCAAAATGCATGAGTTAGATTTGTAAAAGAAATAGATTAAATGCATTAAACGTTTGCTATGTATGTACCTTGATGACAGAAACTTTAGGCTTGAATCGTGTCGAAAGTTGTGTGAGTACCTCGCTGACCAACCTTTGATGATCGAGAATTTTACGCATTTTCATAATACGTACAATAGCTGCCTGTATCAGAAGTTTTCGGTCTTCTTCAATGTGCTTATGCGTGGCTTCATCTTCGATCTTCAGTTCGATTTTAAGCGGGATGTTTATGTTGATTAAGCAGACTCTAACAAATTAAAAAAGTGAAATGTGGATTTTTCATTTTATTCTAACGAAAAACCAGTGCATATTTTATTGCAAATCGAAGAAGCTTCTGACCCATTTTGTTTTCTCTTGTTATGAGCTCGTATTGAGTGAGAAATGAATTTCAGTGTTTAATATTACTTAGTTTTAGTCTCAATGGTAATCACATAGTTCGCATTCAAATGAAAGTTGAAATGAGGAATGATATCCAATATAGCAGCTTCATTTCTTTTTTTAACATTTTATGTATTTCAGTGTACAATTATAAATAAAGTGTTCGTTGCATCATTGAATTAATTATATTATTTTTAGAAGATTTTCCATTTTAGTGATATAACCTTTCACATAATATAATAATGAAATATTCATTTCTTCATCATTATTTCTGTGTGTTTTTCAACATAGCAAATATCGAATAGGCCGTCTTCAAAATCTAAAAAAATCATTTTATCATCAAAATTACAAGAAATATTGTTCAAGATAAAATTACCTTAAGCATAGTAATGAGGTTCAGCATGAAAACGCTGGCCGCATAAATCGAAATCGGATTTAACATTCGTTCGACGAAAATGCGCATGGATCGTTTGTATTTTTCCGTGGCACATATCCAATTTGACTGAAATATATCATAAGAAAGTTTTTCACTTTTGAAATACACCGCCGAACCAAAATAAGAAGGGATGAAAATCTCTGTGATCATGGCAAACGAATAAACAGCCGAAAAAAGTAATTTGAATGTATCTTCCATTGGATTAACCTGAAAACAACGATTTCTTATTACGAATGTAGCCATTTATCCAAATATTTTGGATAAAAAAAAAAATATTTGGAAAAAATTACCATAGAAAGTTGATAGGCACACGTACACAAAACCAATCCACTTACGCCAAATTGTGAAAACAACGCAAAAGACAGGATTTTCTCCAATAGTTCCGAATACCTTTTCAAAGCAATCAGACATTTATTTATTTGCAATTCTATAAACAATTGTTATTAATAAATTCACTTTGCAAACCTTGTGATCAGTATAAATTTCTTACAAAGATTAAACAAGTTTTTTTCTTGATTTCGATATTCGTGAGCTTCGGAACATTCTTTGGCCAGTGCTCGAAGGTTTTTACTTAAAACATCGATATGACCACCGAGAACGTGAAGTAATGTCGCTGGATACGTATCAACAGCAATATCGACAAATACCAAACAAAAATTTGAAATTGACTGAAATACAATGCCACCGATATAAATGCCATGCTGATGCAGAAATTCACTCGGATACAAGTGCGTTGAAGACCACAATCGATCCGCCGGACTAGATATAATTACTTGAGCAGCAACACAAATCCAAGATCCAATATAATTGACGCAAAATAGTAAAAGCAATCGATCCGAGTGCACGAATTTCTGTTTAAAAATTGTTTCATATTCTTCAGCTGTGACCGTTGCATCCAATTCAGTCATCAAACGAAGTAACTGAACAAACGTCTTCTTTTTCGCCAGCACATTCAATCCTTTGACAGCTGCCATAGAGATGCTACTTGTTATAATTAAATGATTAACAGCAACGTCAACTGACTCCACCCATAATACACAAATTAATTGAGATATTGGGAACCCGATGCTAACGAATGCATTGAAAATAATCACCCAAATGTTGTACAAAGTTGAACCATTTTCTGGTGGCCACAATCCACATAACTTGAACACTTGTATGTGCCATTTCAAAACAAGCGGAGAGTCCATCTTCAAAAACATCAGTTACGAGATACTCAAGAAGATTCACATTCAAACCACAAATTCTACCCGACTGACAAAATTCATAGAAAAACGGAATTTTATAGGTACATACAGACGGAAACTTTTCAAAGTCGTACAAAAGATTGTTTCATCGAAAAAGAGAATATTTAATTACGTGCATGTTCTTCAATAAGAAGAATTTTTTTAAATCAAATAATCATTCAATTTTGCTTGCGTTTGTTGCGTCTCTTTCAAAACTTTTGAAGGCACGACCAATAAAGCAAATGTCTAGGATCAAAGAAAACGTTCATTTATTATTTACGAAATAACTAGACTCGTTGTTATCAATGCACAATCCACAATGTGAATGGAGCCAAAAGTATCTGATTATCTGGAACATTGTGTTGTATTGTCGTTTCTCAAAATATTCGTCTGCTTAGGAAAATCGAATAAAAATGCATATAACCAATTTATTTGAATGCTTTTCTTTATTGAAATATATAATGAATGTAAAGTAGTAATAAATCTTTCTGGAATTTAAGCATTTCCTTAAAAAAAACAATTGTTTCGAGATGTTCGCATCCCATATAATTCATTTGCGGAGTAATTTTGACGATGGCGGGACTGTGTGAAGTTCAGCGGAGATAGTATAGAAGCGCTGTGTGTTCAAGCGTAACATCACTTCTCTTCTTTCGCAGATGATTAGTAACTTAGCTGTGTGTCACGTCTTCTAAGATGTTCGTTTGAACAAAATAAATCTATAAACAGCAAAGAATGCTGTTGAACTCGTACAAACAGCGTTTGCATGCTATCTCCGCCAAACTCCGCACAGACCCGCCATCGGAAAAATTACTCCGCAAATGAGCTACATGGGAACAGAGAGAAAGAATCATAATTATTGTTCAACTCAACCGAAAAAAATAATTGCAAACTAAAGTCTATGTCGGTGAAAATCAATTTTCATATATAATCCTACATAAATTTGTCTCTAGAGCTCTTTGATTTCAATTATTAATTTCTCATTCATTTTTGTTATTATGTGTTTTGCGTTGAGTTTTTTTGGAAAACGACTCTCTATATTTACTTTATTTAATATGAATTGTTTGTTTTTACAGTAATTTTAACTTCATATAATAACCACAATACTCGTACTCGTACCGGCCATCGTCGAATAATAATTATCAACCTATCGCGGATGAAACTAGCTCAGCTACTTCGGAACTCGTTGATCGAACTGTCAATTGCATTGCTACACCATCCGATAAGGCTAATTTTGCGCGCAGCAATATCTCGTGTCCACCGCGGAAGATACCTGAAATGAAATATTTTCGAAACGATCGTTAGTTGTCATTCAATTTACTTGTCGAACAAACATTTTAACGAAATAGAAAATAGAAAAATCGATTCGATAACGTTAAACAAGAATGAGAAATGACATATCAGTTGTCTGCAACAGTCTCGTTTCATTGCATACCATAGAGAGAAAGGGCGCACCGATTCAATTGGAATGTTGTTTTCTGTCGAACCATTATATGCTCACTCACATATTGTCGATGGGAAAACGAACATTACTGTTATCTCTATTAAGTGTGTGCAAAATAAATACGTCTTCGTTAAATACTCGTTCAATGTAGGTATTAAATTTCGTTGCTTTCGTTAACCGAACAGCCGAGGCGAAAGAAATACATAAAAAATCGACAGAGACGCGTAATCGAAGTTGCAAACAAAACGAGTTCAAAAGAAATCAATGACAATAGGAATACACCGGGTATTGGATTTCATACGGTGTCAATGCATGCGACGAAATCAGACACTTTTCATTTGAGGAAGAGAATTTGAAAAAAGGAGTTTCATAATCCACCGTCGAAATTGGTCCGCACATAACAATGCGCAAAAAACGAGATCGAAATCAAAGATATGTCATTAAAGCATACGATGCTCACGATTAAATTGCATCGCCCCATTTATTCGGTTGCGAAACGCTCTTGATGAGAAAATATTCACTCGAATTCAAATCGAATGATTTATATGGAAATGTACTTCTGGGTGAAATGCCTGATTTGAAATTTTCGATCGATCACTTTCCCAAATCACATGTCATAAAACAAATGAAATGGGAAACGGTACAAATTGTAATTCATACCATTCAAGCATGTCAAAGATGATCGATACACACTCAAAATGCACCGTTTTGAATTCATCTATGTAGTATTTCGAGTTTGTATTGCATGTTATTGGTTGTGTCTTTGAATTTGAATTAAATGAAATTAAATGGACTCTATAATTATCGTCAGTGGCATTCACAAATTTACGCTGTATTTCCTTCTTTTCTGCAACTTCTTCAGCAATCAATTTATACACCATCGTCTATAACATTTTCTCCTCGTCGTAGAGACAGGCGGTGAGTGTGAATGAATAGCACCGCATTCACGCGTCGTCAAAAAAGGTATGCAGTGAAGAGCATTGCGACGATACAATGTAATTGGTGATTAGTGTTATACCGCACCGCACGTTCATGGATTTAAAAGCGAGCAATAAATTTTCTCCAATAATACGATGCCAAGCGAATGCACAGTGGTCCGATGTGAGTGCATGGGTGTGTGTGTGTGTGTGTGTGCATGTGAAATATTGAATGTGCATGAAAATGTGCACTTGCATTTCGATCGACTTGGTTTCATTGCAAAACTAAGTAGAAATTATGTTGTACAAATTAGTCTGTGTCATTGAAAGCTGACAACGATAATTATTTATGTAATGCGCACCAACGTTTTTTCCCTCCTTTGTTTCGCGCGCTATAAACTATATTTGCTTTGGTTATCGACGGTGCATTAAATTGTGCACAGCTATTTACCGTACGCTCGATGCATCAGCAGATAAAATTCCATCGAGAGATTTTGTCGATTACCGCTAAGCGGAAAAGTTTGAACTTAATAAATAATCCAGGTGAACATTTCGACGTCTAAATTTCCACAAAAAACATGAAGATAAACGCTTCATTTGCCCCGATAGTATTTAAAATTGATTGAATCGAGAGCATGGAAAGAGGCGAATCTGATATTGATGTTTGCCGCAAGGCATTTCTCAACTTGATAAACGACGTGGAATTTGAAAAAAAAAACACACCATGAACTCTACAGAGAAATGGCCGTATTGATGAATGAACGTTTGACATCCTACAATTAAAATCAATTCGAAATTAGCTGAATGCGTCAAACGATATCAGTTGATTGCATCTATTCGACTTTCTTTTACCGTTTTTCGGTCATTTCAAACACTTTTCCTATTTTGGTCAATTGCTGGTTAGCTGATTCATTTTAAAAGTGAACCAATCGATTCGACTTGAACATAATGGCACTTGATATCGATTGTATGGTTTGATTTTAATCACGTAAAGGGCCTTTCATTCAGACCATAGACAAAAGAGATTTCGAACAACATTTTTTTTTCTCAAATCACGACCGAGATACTTGATACACGTTTCACATGTGTGATGGTATTGTTAATGATCTAATTGCATTAAATGTCAATATCACAACAAAGTAATGACATCGCATCGCCTTTACGTACATAATGAATCTCTCAAGCCCATGATAATGATATTTATTGGTTGCACATTGAACACAGCGTGAATAAAAGAAAGAGAAAAATACACGAAAGAAGAAGCAAGAGAGCGAGCTAGCAAGAGAGACAGAGAGAAGGTGAAAAACATGAACGAAAACAAGCAAATCACTTTGACACATTCACACAGCCATACGAGACACACAACACATGTTGGTTAAGACATCGCTAACTGCACGTTGATGTTACTCTTTGGTTTTCATGTTATTGCTTTGCCTTCTTGTTGTTGTACACGCTTGCCCAATATCATTCGCATCATTTATACACGAACAAATAAAAAGTGTTCGGAATATCGTTTTTTATGCATGTAGAAAGTGATGTCTTCTTTCGTTCGTATCAAGCACTAGAGAGACACTATACTAAATAGAAAATGTGTGCAACATGATACTCAACAAATTGCCATCGAACTCGTTTGATTATTATTCTGTCTTCACGTTTGAATATTGCACACACATTATTTGTTTTTTTTTTTCTTTCCTCACAAAGGCTCTCGATATTTATGGTTGCAATCACAGCGGAAAATTTATTGATATTAAATTGAGTGTGTGTGAGATTGGCGATAACTTTCATTGCAGTTTATGGCTTCATTATTGTTATGGGCCATTTTAAAATTGCCAACAATAATAAAATGTGATTATTTGCGGCCCGCAAGCAAATTACATTTTATCAGTTCAATATCACATTTATCATTGTTGATGATAGATGCTTTGTGTTTGGTGTGTTTTTTTCCTCTTGTTTACTTACCGGAACTGAGCAGCGTATGTGTATGAACACCTTGGTTGACCTTTCCGGAACCGGTGTCAGCAGCCAGACCAAGGAATTTTTGTATCGAATTTACGGCATCTTGTAATGTATTCACAGCAGACAATTCATAAGTGTCTTCAAGTTCAACCCACGCTGTAAATTTACAATAAAAGACATGATTTTGATTAAGTATTTTTCCGCTTCAAATTTTAACACGTTTTTTTCTCACTAAAACTTACCATCTGTTTCGGCCGAACTCCAAGCATTTGAAAAGTTACTCTTCGTAATTTTCTGTACTTGATCGGCCACAGAGATTTCCAGATCTTCCAGCATGTACTCGTCATCGTATCCATCGTCCGAATCTGGTTCGCCCGTTTGTGGATCGCAATCTTTTACAATAAACTTCAGTGTTGCACCAAATGTGGCCGCTGAATTGGATACATCTTGTGGAAATTCGACAATCACATAAGTCGAACCGGTTTCATTGTACGGTAATTTAGCGCATGGAATAACCGCCCGCATGATAAAACCTTCCGGCGCCACTAATTCAACACGAACATTCTCAAGCAATTGATCGGACAATGTGTTGACACAATCGAATTGAAATACCATATGATTGTTGAAACAGTGTTTAACACATTGAACGGTGTATTCGGTTTCATTTTCGGTCAATTGTACGGATGCTGATGATTTATGTAACGGTCCCAATCGTTGAATGCCCGGAATTTGTGATAGACGTTCGGCATTTGCTTCTTCACGTGTTATTTTCGGTGCTTTTGGAATTGTATTGGTTATAATCATAGCATCATTTTGAACTTCTTCTTTAACTGGAGCACTAATTGGTACCGATGACAAATCAAATGTTTCAGTACACGGTGTTTGCAGATAATCACGCAATGCTTTCTCAAGCAATGGAATCGATAGAGCCGGCTTTTCGGTGATGTAAACTTTATTAAGATCGGCGTTACCACTGCTCAAAATTGTATAATAGTATGTAGCACGGTCCCGAACCTCATCGTCTGTGTCCATTTGACAGCGGCTCAACAATACCAAAATGTTCGGCAATAGATTCGGGCATACAGCGCCAAATTGAGCCAATGCTGAAACGGCCGCCGCACGAATTGTTGCATTTTCTAAAATAACACGATTATAAATGAATCGAATGTATTTCGATGGTTTTGAGAATGGTCCCTCTTTGCCCAGCAAATGTAAAATGCGTACGGCCAATGATGTGTGCTCACAATCTTCAATGAATTCGCATAAATGCGATAGGCCAACTTCTCTGGCATCATCATTCTCTTCGATAATCGTAATCATGGTGTCGACAATTGATGTTTTATAATCTAAACCGCCCTCTTCGCGTAACATTTGACTTAAGAAATTCATCAAAATCGAATGCTTACGTGGAAATTTAAAGCATAGTGCTCGAATTGCTTGCACAATGACAATTTTAAATTCGTCTGAAATTTCAGCAACAAATGTGGCAATCTGTTTCATAAGACGTTCAACGGAACTTTCGGCACCGGTTTTCAACAATGTTGTTATAGCCAAAGTGGCCACTGAACGATTTGAATCGGTGATCAAACCTTCCAAATCCAAATTACATGTTGTTATCGCAACTGGATGTACCATAGCCACTTTGTTCATTGTTCGTACGGCCGCAAAACGCAGTGTTGCCTTTGGTGAACTGCAAAACAATTGCAAAATACTGGTGGCTTGTCCCAATTCACGTGTTGTGGTTCGTTTTAGATTGACAACTGCATGGGCCGCTTCGTAAACGACCATTTCACTCTTTTCACGCAAAGATTTCTCAATGAATTCCATGAGGGCATTTTCCGAATTGCCGCCGGCATTATCATCATCTTCGATCAATCTGCATGCAATTCGAATTAGCATGCATAGCGCGTATGGACTTTTCAGATTTTGACGTGTCAATTTGTTAACCAATTTTGAAACAGCCAATCGATCCGTTTTACGAATGCGATAAAGAAGACCAAGGGCATGATATTGCACCATTATGTTATCGCTGTTCAATGCTTCTTGAGCTTCGTTTGCCCAACGTTTTACAACGTCAGCTGATGTATTTGACAAATGCACTGAACTCACTAAGGCCGCACACGATACCGATTCATTCTTATCCACGATACACTGTTTCATGTATCTTTCGACCGCCTGCAACATTGTATTATCGGTGATACTGCACAATGCACGAATGGCCGATGCACGATACAAATATTCTTTGCCTGCGAAAATTGAAAAAAACAAAAAAAGTTTTATGCTTGTCATTGGTAGAAAAATGATGGAATACCTGTCATGTCTTTAGTTAACGAACTGGTCACGATAATAACATCATCGGCAATTGAGCTAAGGTCTTTGATGCCCAAATAGACCATGCGACGCAAAACTACATCTTTTGATTGGAATAGTTTTGTCATTGCAAAGAAACAATCGGTCGCTTCGCGCGCTGCCAACACCTCACCCTTTTTAGAAGAAAGTTAAGTTTAAAGAATATTCACACCTTGAACTTTGTTGCTGAATGTGAAATAAACAAACCTGATTTATTAAATAGAGAATTTTGGTTAAGATGTGTGTGCATTTTCTAGCATTGACTGGAGTCTCGTTGAACGTCCGAGTCTCTTGCAATACAGATGTTTTGTCGATGTTTTGAAACGGATTGCCACTTCCTAATTTTGAATGAAAACATGAACATTTTAATATTTTTATCACACTTTATTCAATTATGGTATGACTTTTTTTGTGAAAAAACAATAAATTCTAACTGAACAGAGTCAACATTTGTTAAATATCAAAATTTATTACGAAATGCCAACAAGTACAACTCACCATCTTCTTCCTCTTTCTTATCACGTTTAAACGAACTCATTCTTTATCGCTTTTAAATTAATTGATCGTGTCAATTCTAAGTTTTCGGTTAAAATAATATTTATATTGAATATGATTTGATTGAAATAAAAATTAAAAGAAAACAGAATTGACTACGACGATGGCAAATGTATGTGAATGAGAGAAGTTGACAGACGAATATTTTTTAACACGTCACCTGAGCGCCGCCACCATACATTATACTCAAACGCGTACACACAGTCAACGTCAACAACAATAATGTTTCCCCTATAACATCATTTCGAATGATAAATACTTTCGGTTTATTTATTGATATTTATGTTTTATCTTTTTTACATGCTTGATTGCGGTAATTTCAATTTTTTAAGTTAAAATTGAAGCAATTTCATTTTTCGGCATTGAATTTGTATTTGTTCACATTTCCAATATAGTCAAAACATTGCATGAAAGGCAGTATAGTGTTACATGGGTTCATGTCAAACGAGTGATCTTCAGCGAAATTCCACCGTGTGGCGCTGGCGATATTTAAGGGAATTCCTACTATCAATGCTTCTAATTTGATTCAAAAAGCTGCATTTACACTATATTTAGCTCCAATAATAAATAAATATGTTTTTTATCCTTTCAAATGTATAAATGAAAATGATAAAATAAAATGTGTGAGTTTTTATGTAAATTAAACATAAAGTCGACAATAGTAAATTGAATTTTATGATATTCCCAGTTCTATGTTAATTTCCCAGGACGATTAATGGTTAACCTATGTTATCTTAATACTTTCCTTATTTAAATCATCGCACAATATGATGCGGATCTAATGCGGACACAGTAAGTCAGAGAGAGGGAGAGCGAGTGAGAAAAACGAAACCTCCTTCGTCATTTCTTAAAACCCTCACTCAAGCACATTGCATTGCATTGAAAGCCGCTGTTTGACTTCATCATTTCCGTACGGCGTTTCTACACGAGATGAACGTGTGTACCACCACAATTCGGTTCGTTTGCGCAATGCATGGCTTTAAACTGTTGTGTGTCGTCATCACAAAAGCTGAATGAAATTTTTTTTTCCCAATATGACGAACACGTCCAAATACACCAACACTCATACGCAAACGCACACAAACACACGCAGTTGCACACCGACGCTGTAGTCAGAAGAAAAATAAATCGCCTGCGATTATGGTTGAATGTGTTAGAAACAAGGATGTATTGGAGTTTTTCATTTCTCCAATATAGAGTGGCACAGAGCCACGGGTAGAATGGGAGAGAAAGTTAGAAAAGGCGCGCAACAACATACACAATGGCAAGAGCAAGACCATCACATCGACATCGCACATGCATCGTGGCATTTGGAAAAAGAGAGGGCGACAAATATACACATATCTTTATATGTATGTAGAATAACTGTGAAAATGAAAATGGATGTGGGATTTTCTTTCCCTATAAAAGTTGCTACAACATCGTCGCTTTCGATTATTGTGTATCAATAAAATAATTCGGGCAGTTGTGTTTTTGTGTGAATCGCGGAAAATACTTGTGATTTTCATCAACGACCAAACTCGATCTCTTTTAAGAGACTACCAATAACAACCACCAAATAAAAACAAACGCCAACGTTCAACATTTACATATTTGTTAAATGGTGTTTTTTCTATGTTTTTCCCTTCATTGGTTAAGCAATAATTTAAGTTTACGATTTAAACAAAAATTGTGTTCAAATTAAAAGCGCAGTGAAAAGAGCCACTACAAACACAAAATAAAAGAAAGAAATTATAAATCAAATACACATACTTACACGATTTTTCATCGTATTTTCTTTTTTTCTTTCATTTCGATTTTAAAAAAATCCCATTTCATTTCATCGTGTGATATTATACATACTTGACACGTTCTCATGCATTTTTAAATGAACAAAGCAAAAGCAGAAGAGAAAAAAGCAAAATTGTGTGTGAGAATACACTGGGAACATTTTGTTGTGAATGCCAATAACGCAAATGGCTATATCAATCGTTAGAAACGAATGCAAAATACACATCGAAATACGACATATTTGCTCGTAGCCTGACACATGGTCGAAAGATACATTGTGATTTACTAGTTGTTTTGATTAAATTTAAATTAACAATATAAAATACAAAAAAGTGCAAATATTCGGCATTTATATTCGAAAAGCCAAGCATAAAATTTAATCGCAGCCGAGGAGGCAATATTCAGAATAGAAATAAAAAACAATAGAACGAAGATAAACAAAATCCAATTGCGTTCCGTGTATATGTGTGCAAATTGAATAACGTATTATAGCTGCAGAATAAATATGCCGATAGAATATTGCTTTTCCAAATAAAATTGAATGTCAAAGGACAAAAAAGCGAGCAAATCAAAATAAAAGAATTTTCATGCAACAAATAAAAAAAAGTGTAACAAACGACGGGTTGAACAATCACAATCATATGCAATGGCATTGCGGGAATGAAAAACGAATGGCAGTGGTTAAAAGCAATTGAGAGAAAACGCATGGCGCATACGACGAACAAACATTGTATAAATCACATCATAAGCTGCAGGCGGAAAAGCACAATTTAATCAGCGAAACAATTTTCATCACATTTTGCATTGTATTTTCACTCTGTCCGCCCTCTTTGTGTATGAGCGTTCGCATTGTTGATGTTGAAATTCATTTTTGTTGTTTAATTGATAAAAAAGCAACACCTTCAGGCGACTTCATTGCATCGGTCGATTCTGGTTGATCGGTGGTGAAACACACATATCGAATATAAACGGAGCAAGAAAAAAAAACGAGTCAACGGGAAAATCCAATAAGTTGTGTTTTATTCTGTACGAACATACACAGCGCGTACAAGAAGACGGGGAGAGAAAGAGAACAAAGCCACACGATAGATATACGCAACCTACACATTTTCATATCCACTGAAGCATATAATATCCGAGAAAAGCCGTCGCTTTATTTGTGTCATATTTGCTTTTGTTTCAACATCAACCAACGCATTTCGACTCAGGCAATTTACCCGAAAAATCTATTTGGATACATACAAACAAGTCTGTCTCTCTCTCATCGACCACACGCGTACGACTACAAGTTGGTGCTGGGTGCTACCGTGTTACTATTACGACTCCTGTTAATGTTGAAAATTGTGTACTGACCTACACACATTATCTGAATATTGCCCGAAAGCATTAGTGCCATTTACCGTTTGGTGAAATTTGTTTTAAAATTTCCATGGGGCGGAGGACGATTGTGGTGCAATCGGTTTTTTTGGTTAACACTGTCTCTCTCGATATATCCCATAACCATCTGATTCATTAAATGTGTACACGTTATCTTGACAACGCACACACGTTATCGATATATACATACATACCAAATAACTTTACCACTTTTTGCCACAATAAAACCCAATAATAATAACAATAAACGATCGACTGTGCCGCTGCTGCTGCTCTGTTTTCGACGAACACACAGCACCGAGAATAGCGAGCGTGAATTTTTTGAACGTGCTAAACCAATGAATATTATCGAATAAATTGTAATTGCTTGTTAAATGGCTTGTTGACAATGAATTCATAACTATTGTTCGGTTTACATAATAAAAGAATACATACACACAGACATACAAAGTAAATGCAAATAAACTGCAAATTAAACTGAATATTCAATAGTGCACAGATTGGATTGCCGCTGCTATCGAACAAAATAAACATTAAATACTTTATATTGGACGTAGAATTTAGAAAATTAAATTAAGTACACACAAAATCAAAATAAAAATCTACTAAAATGCCAGAACAAAGCAACGATTATCGAGTTGTGGTCTTCGGCGCAGGTAATTTATTCCATTTATTTCTTTCCTCTTTAAATAACTTGATTTAACACCTCTTTAAATAACTTAATAATAAAAAAAACTCGATAAAAATGGAGTCATTCCAAATTGGGCAATTTATAAATACCTTTTTATTTATTTGGAAATCGATGAAATTTTGAGTCACTGAACCATTTCTTTTTGGGTTGTTTTGATATTTATTTTAATGGGCAATCGTTTAATTTTAACAACGACGGAATAAAAGAGTATTTTTATGGTGATATTTTTGATTGAAGTCTGGGGAACCTTTTTGCCAATCTCGTGCAGAGTTGTCAACGTATTGTTCCACAAAAATAAAATTCTCAAGTTGGTACGAAGTGTTACATGAAAAGGACATATTTTTTAAAATTTCGAAAAAATTCAAATATCGAATTCTAAATAAAGATGCAAACGTACACGTTCGTAGAAAAACTATACGTTCGTGATTCGCATTCGTTCGTTCGTTCGTATTTGCTAATGGAGGTTGACATTTGTTCGTAGAAAAATTTTCCGGTCCAAGGAATTTACGGACTAACACGAATATGGAAATTCGCATACATTTTCAATTCTCAACTTATGATTTGCTCGAAATATCTGTATGTATTGACTCTTTGGATGAATTGAAGTATAATTTTCGAATGAACCACTCATATGTTGTAAAAATTCAAAAAAAAATCGTGGTTAAGAGCTTCTGGTTCTATTTACAGCTATGAATTTAGATACACATGTGATGTGTTTTAATCGTTAATATTTGTCATTAGGTTTTTTTTAATTGAAAAGAGAATTACTTTCATTCCGTTGGAACAATGGTTCAATTCATTCAAACTAAGCCAACATTTTGGTTTGTTTACAGCTTTGCTCTCGAATATTCAAAGAATGAACGAAAGGAAATTGGGTGCTAAATGCGACATTATAAAAAGCTTATTGCTATACAAATATACAGGGTGTCTCAAATAATAGGGCCGTTCTAAAAATTTTAAAATTTCAAAAAACCCTTTGGGGGGTATGTTGGGGGTAAAAAATAGAAAATTTCTATCGGAGCAGAATTTTGAATTTTTCCCCAGAGGGCGCAGGGGGGGTCGATTTTCCCTAAAAATGAGTATCTTGCCAAATCGATCAAAATAAAATGAAAAATAAGTTTGAATATTTATCCATCTATGGTTGCAATGTGTTCTAGGGATCTCCCTCTACAAGATAGACCCACTTGTAGGTCGATCAAAATGCAAGGGGGGAGGGGGAGGTGTCATGAACAATAATTTCTTTCTTCTTCATTTATTTCAAAATTGCGATATGAAAATCAATTTTTTTTTCTTCTATCATATTGCTAGAGTCCATCCCTACAAAAAAAATAGTTTTAAAAAAAAATCATTTTGATTTGAGCCGGCCCGAGGCCGATTTTCTGGCTATCATGTCGATTTTGACCCTATTTTTTCATATTTTTGAAATTTTTGTATGAAAGTATGACAGACTACCCCTATTTTTCTTGTTTTTATCGTGTTCTACGCAAAATTTCCCATAACATAGACCAGTTTAAACATCCCAAAATTTTTTTTTCGACGACAAGAGGCCCATCGGATGATCGTCGGATCGATTTTTTCACACTTCGCCCGATATTCTGCGATGTTTTCGAAAATTATTTCAACTTCTTTCATCTTTTTTGCTTGCTTCGTGTTGCTCGAATCTTTCTCTACAAGAACCATTAGCTTTTGGATAATTTCAATTTGATTCCGGCCGGCCTGGGGTCGATTCTTTGGCCGCCAAGCCGATTTTCCCCCTTTTTGTACGGCATTTCGCAATTTTTTCAAAAATTATTTCAATTGTTCGTGGTTTTCTTGCTTCCATCGTATTGCTAGAGTCCATCTCTACAAAATAAAATAGTTTTTAGAAAAATTCATTTTGATTCCGGCCGGCCTGGGGTCGATTTTTGACCCTATTTTTTCATATTTTTGAAGTTTTTGTATGAAAGTATCACTGAATAGCCCTATTTTTCTTGCCTTTATCGTATTCTACGCAAAATTTCCCATAAGATAGGCCAGTTTGAACATCCCAAAAAAAGCTTTTAGACGGCCGGAGGCTCATCGGTGGGCCGTCGGGTCGATTTTTTCACATTTCTTCCGATATTCTGCGATTTTTACGAAAATTATTCAAATTGTCTACGGCTTTTTTGCTTCCTTTGTGTTCCTAGAGTGTTTCTCTGCAAATAATAACAGTGTTTGGATAACTTCATTTTGGCTTCGGCCGGCCTAGGGCGTCTTTTTGGCCATCAAGTCGTTTTTAACCCAAAAATCGAATTGTCGGTACGGTGGCTCAAAATTTGGTCGTGAATTGATTTGAAAATTATTCTGTGTCATGAAGATGGAATCTACGAACACAAATAAGTAAAAAAACACACCATTATTTCAAATTCAATCTCGAAATATCGGACGAAATGTAGAAAAATCGCCTTGGCACCAATAAGTCGGCCCGCTTTGGCCTGAATCCAAATAAAATGTTCTAAAAACTATTTTCCATTGTAGAGATTGACTCAAGGAATACGATAGAAGCAAAAATCAATAGGTAGTTGGAATTTTTCAGAACAATTTTCTGAAAAAAATCCGAAATGCTGTAAAAAGGATAAAAGTGTAATTGGCGGCCAAAAAATTGACCCTAGGTCGGCCCAAATCAAAATAAAATAATCCAAACACTGTTATTATTTGCAGAGAAACACTCTAGGAACACAAAGGAAGCAAAAAAGCCGTAGACAATTTGAATAATTTTCGAAAAAATCGCAGAATATCGGGCGAAGTGTGAAAAAATCGATCCGACGACCATCCGATGGGCCTCTTGTCGTCGAAAAAATTTTTTTGGGATGTTTAAACTGGTCTATGTTATGGGAAATTTTGCGTAGAACACGATAAAAACAAGAAAAATAGGGGTAGTCTGTCATACTTTCATACAAAAATTTCAAAAATATGAAAAAATAGGGTCAAAATCAACATGATAGCCAGAAAATCGGCCTCGGGCCGGCTCAAATCAAAATGATTTTTTTTAAAAACTATTTTTTTTTGTAGGGATGGACTCTAGCAATATGATAGAAGAAAAAAAAATTGATTTTCATATCGCAATTTTGAAATAAATGAAGAAGAAAAAAATTATTGTTCATGACACCTCCCCCTCCCCCCTTGCATTTTGATCGACCTACAAGTGGGTCTATCTTGTAGAGGGAGATCCCTAGAACACATTGCAACCATAGATGGATAAATATTCAAACTTATTTTTCATTTTATTTTGATCGATTTGGCAAGATACTCATTTTTAGGGAAAATCGACCCCCCCTGCGCCCTCTGGGGAAAAATTCAAAATTCTGCTCCGATAGAAATTTTCTATTTTTTACCTACAACATACCCCCCAAAGGGTTTTTTGAAATTTTAAAATTTTTAGAACGGCCCTATTATTTGAGACACCCTGTATATAATTTTTTTTCTCACGTATTATATATATCTATATATTTTTCCCCAATGATTTGCCCAATTCGCAACAAATTTTAATGACAAGCATATTGCTTATGTGCTTTTCTTTATTACATTATTCATAGAACAATAAATATTTTAATAACATGCCACAGTAGCAACGATTTTGCGCATAATATAATGATTAATCGTAACAATATAGATGTATGTTGAGCGAAAGAGTGAGAGTGAAAGTTGATATTTGAGGACCGTGAAACATAAACATGTGAAGAAAAGAACAATGCACAACGCCAACCAACAAAATAAATAACTAATGACTACTTCCAAAAACTTATTTTTAGATTTTCTGGATAGACTATTCTATTTTCAGTGTTAGCACGTCACAGACACATTCACGTTCGTTGATTGACATTCTTTGTTCGTTGACACATGAGTGGTGAAAAACCGTTCGTTGTGTATGTGACACGTTTTGCTTATCGAAATCAATTTTCTGTTTACTGAAATCTTGATTGTGAGCAAAGTTTCACGGTCGCTATAAGTTTGGCATTGCCCATATTACACACATGTCACATTGACGATATAAAAATGTTCATCAACACGAACGAATGAACTATTTGATTAAATTGTACATTGAAAATGTTGAAATAAACCATGAATCTAATGTCTTTCTATGTGCTCTTTTTTTCATTTTTTTTTTCACTTTGGTCGGTGGTCGCGTGATAAATGACATACACACACACATACACAGGTGGAGTTGGTAAGAGTTCACTGGTGCTGCGATTCATAAAAGGAACATTCCGAGAGAGTTATATACCAACGATAGAAGACACATACCGACAGGTAAGGCGTAATTTGTTGTTATATGTCCTTTTATTAGATTAAGAGGTTTTGATGCTGTACGGCTATATTGTATCATGCAAAAAGAGAGTTGTGACGCACAACAAAACTTTTGTTTTTCAGAATCTGTTCGAACTTTTTAAAGTTTTCTATTCATTCAACGGGTGTTGAATCCTTAGATCAACGCGTTCAAAGGCGAAAGTAAAATAGAAAGAGAAAAAATCACATTTACCTTTTGTGTTTAGGGTTCATTGATAGCCAGTAGTAGATGCTGTGCATTAGAAGGGTATCGACTGTCATGATAAATTAAAAACAGAAAATAATCAAAAATGCGAAAAGAAAATGCGTTATTTCATTTGTTGAAGACGGAGGTGAACCACAATGCGATTCGTATGCCATGCTGTGGGCTCATGAAAAACAAATCAAGTTAAGAAAATTATTTTGTTGCAACATACCGTTACTTGAATTCAATGGAGTGTGCAAAGTAAATGGAAGACGGCGAATGGAAGAGAGTTGGGAGGGGAGGGTGGAGATGGTGTAAAGAACGAAAGGAATGAAGAAAAGTAAAACAATAGTTCGATTGGGGCGCACAGGCGATTGAAAGTCGCCAGACACAACGCAGCAAAGGGAATCGATGCAGAGCTTCTTTTTATTGCTTACACATGCGATTCACACGCAAAAGTACAGCCGAATGCATGCGAAAGCATTTCTTCTTCTTTCAATGATGATTTATAAATAGCATATGTCGTATTGGTGTCTCTTTTATTTTGTGCTTTTTCTCACTCTCCTTTACCGCACGGAGCATTAAAAATAAATTTGACATTGAAACAGTCAAGCAGTGTCGTTACTTGTATTACGTCTTTTCTACATATTTTGAGTTGGTGCTCACTCAAGCAGACAAGCAACCAAGAGACAGCGAAGCAAGAATGCGAATGCATATTGTTGAACATCAATTTTAACTCCTTGTCAATGGGATCGAAGGCTTAGAAATGTGGTATTTTTAAGATGAAAATGGATGTTATTTATATCAATTTATGGTACTTTAAGCGTGGTCTAACAACAAAATATACACACACCCAACCGGCCGACAAATGACGATGGATTTTAGATGTGTTTTTGATCGATACCATGAATAACTCACAAGTTTATGATGAACACCATCGTATATTAGAATGAAGAAAAAAAAAACACCAAGTGATTTGATATGATAAAAGGGGAAATTTTCCTTCGTCCATCTATCTCGTGTCGCTGCGTCACTTAAACTACGAAGTATGATAAAAATCAGTTTGCATTTATCCAGTACTGATAATAATTGGATGGATGATTGAGAAATAAACAGGTTATTTCAATTCGTCCTAGCAACACCAATGGCCCTTTTTAGCACTACTGGAACCTTTTTGCTTTATCTAAATAGTGATGCGATGAGTGAAGCGATTATGCCTACATTCACTATAGTTTAGATAAAATGTAAATGTTACAAGGCTCTCGGCGTATGCTCTTCACTTCATTATCATCGTATGCGACTGCTGTTCAATCGCTGAACACATATATTTCACTCATTGTGCGGTGATGATTACGATTTATGTATCTCCAATTCACAATGTGAAACTCACATTTACCGTTCATTTCGAAACATAAATCATTTTAAATGCTATCAAAATGAAGTTTTTCGTGTCATAAATTCAGTGTGGCAGTATTCAAAAGTACAAAGATTATGTAACGACACGCAGTACTATTTTGATGTTACGAATCGCATTTTTGTGCCGACTGTGTACTGTGTTTGAGGCCATAATGAACATACACCGTCTATAATTCAATCGGTAATAACAGATATTCAGCGATAGAGGAAAGGAAAGAGAGAGAGAGAAAACCTCGAAATAAAAGCCGATAGAACGCGCATTCAGCATTTTCATTAGAACCATATATAGCACCTCTAGAAAGTTGACACATATGAGTATAATATATACGTAATATATATGTGTGTATGGCTGGTGCGAGCGACCAAGCTCTCGATCCCGAACCATTAAATGTATGGCATCATCGTTTGTCAGCATGAACGTAAAATAAAATTAATTATTTAATATCATCTTAATTGCTTTATTTTTGCCAGTGCGCTGCGTATAGCACGATGGATGTGTCACAAAGACGCCATCCGCGATATGCGACGACGCATAGTGACAATTGCCAATATAAAGTACACATACATACATTTGGTCGCTTTTTTTTCTTCTTTGCGCTCTTCTTTCTCACGGTCCTTCTTATTGACAACAGAATATCTATAAGATGCGAACAGTTGAGCAGCGGTAAACTTTTATTTGAGCCACTTCCTGTTATATTTTGTGTTCAGCGAAGCAACTAAGTTGACAGTTCACCAAACACAACCAATGTTGTCGCACCAGAAACAGTTCATTAATTCAATTACCGAACTCAATGAAAGTTGGAACAAAATTATAACACGATTCCGTGATCCAAGCGTATTTGATGGATTTTCTACTAGTTTCACTTAAATGAATGAACATTCTCGTTTGACACACGTACAAAGAAATGTACATCGTTTGTTTTTGGTGTGAAAATCTTTTCCATCTCACACTCACTCAAACATTTCATATACTATTCGAATATTCGTAGTGCTACATCATTTCGAATTCCGTTTTCATCAACAGAGAGAATTTATTATATTCATTTTGATTGTTTGACCATTGTGACACTGACTTCCTTTTGTACGTAAAGGCCTTTGGCAGAGCACAAATGCACACTTCAATGCTTGAAACACTAAGCACACTTTTTAACTTTTAAAAATTCGTATTGTACCATATTTTCCGTTATTTCGCCAACGTTAACTAACGTCCCACACAAATCTATGTATGAATTAATTTAAATAAGATTTAAATGAGCTGATTTCTGAAACAATAATCCCTCATTAAGAACCAAATTCAACAGATTGTTGTTTGGTTTTCGTTTTGAACTTGGCAAACGGTCACAGAACTTATGATGCAGCAAGTAAATTACCAGTCAATCTATCTCCATCTTGGCCCCAATTTTACAAATCTTTCGTGTTCTAAAATGGTGCTCGCTCCCTATTCCAATCTATCTCTTGGTATTTTTCATTTCCATCTGCCGCGTTCACTATTCTGCGTGGCAAATGTTTCTCTGGGGGTATATTAAGCTTAAGTAGACAGTTGAAATATTAGGTGTCTTGACTATGTATTATTTGTACTTTAAAGTAAACCATTAAATTAATGCAGTAATTTTGCATATTTCCATCAAGTTGGAAAATTTATTTAAGGCCCTTGTCTCGCTTAAAATGGTTTCGCTTTGGCGTAGACAACACATTAATTACATCCACAGCGATTGATTTTGTATTATCAATGAAACAGCATCTGCGAAATTATTCGCGAGCAAAAGCGAAATAATCAAATCGCTAAAATTCCCATGTAATACGTTTTGTAGCGTCTGTATGTCTGCCTGAATGTAAATCGAATGGGAATTAATATGAAAACGTAGCAAATTGAAAATGTGAAAATAAAAGTAGCAAAGAACGGCAGAGATTGAAGTGCTGTGGAAATGAAAAAGGCAAAATGAATGAGAGGTCACCGAAAATGAAAATGCACCAACAAAACGTGTAGGTAGAATGGTAGATAGAAGTGAGCGTTTGCGTGTGTATGGCAACATACAACCAACGGCCATTTTCCATTCGAACAAATGCCTGAGTCGTTGTAATGCAGCTAACATAAATTTCTCAATTAATTCATAGAAAATGCCGAAAGCTCATTTCGCTCACTCTCGTTTTCAACCAGCACCCCACCCACCCACACAAACACTCAATCGATGTGAACTTTAAACTTTTCAGTTGATTTTGCTGAGCAATCGCACGCATTCCAATTCATTTGGCATTGTTCACATTCGATTCGAACAGTATAATATAAATGTCATGAATGCTGAACATGAATCGCGAACACATGTACGTGAATCTCACAAGAGACTACGATTTCAAAGAGGAAATTTGCTCCGTTTGGGTGCCCACATTTTTGCATGACAAAACGGAAACAAACCAAAAAAGAAGGCCACGCAAACGAAAATGAAAAGAAATCTCTGCCATAAATGACATTTTTAATTTATTATTTGCGTTCAGAGAGTTGATGTGGAACTGGAATGTGCGCACACACTCTATTCAAAAGCTATATTGAATTTCAAAAGCATTATATTGAAAATAGTAACTGATGCAAGCATGAAAGTAGATAAAATGAATGATTTCAAAATGAAAGCGAAGTGAATGAGACGGTAATATCAAAATGAGGAACAAGAGGAAAATTGGTTTGGCAAAAAGGTGTACCAACAAGTGGATAAACTTAAAGTGAGCAAATGCATGCAACACAAAAACCACATGCTTGACATTTAAGCTCGTTCCTCGGCTGGCATATGTGTACGTTTCGTGTATGCGAGTGGGACGAGTGAATTTATTCCAAACCACAACATAAAAGTTTGACATTTTCGAAATCATTCCGATGACGGGTACCTTTAACATCGCTAAAATTTATTTACAATTCCTTTACTTCAATCAAGCTGTGAAATGGCATGCAGTCAAGAATTAATATGAACAACGTTTTATTTGATATCTGCTTTTGGAAGAACTAAACTCATATTATTTTGTTAAAAAAATAAACTTTTCGCACACTTCCAATGCGTTCTATTCTATGCGAAAAAAAGTTACAGCGAGAAAAAAAATCTCTACAAAATATTGCAGGCAATGTCAATATTGTTCGGAATCCCCAGTACATTGGAATTTTGAAGATTGAACGAAAGAGGAAAAAAAACAAGATATATTCAGCAATACAATGTAAACATTTTGAGAAAAAACATTCCAAGAAAAATTGCAACAAGAAATCGAATTCTTTACAGTTAAATATAAATCATATTTAAATATTATATTGAATTTTTGACATGGAACGTGGGTGGATTGTTTCCCTTTTGAAACGGGACAAACAAACAACCAAAAAGGTTGAAAATGATGTTGGAGTTTGGCATTCAGGTACGCGCCTGTGCGCTATTTGCCGCTAATTAAATATCCATTTGATATAATCTGTTGAATGTGGCAACCGACATCCACCTACGCATCAGAGATATATACGACGCACGTGAAGGGATTTTCGACAGTCAAACCAATGTTCTCGGGATTGGTTTCTAAGAAAACCATCGAAAATGGACGATCAGCCGCGATGACTTTTCTTTTTTTTTTCGAAGAAGAAGACCGTGAATTTTGGGTAATGTCAAAAATGTCATCATTTATCTTCTATAGTCAACATCATTGCTCCATCAATCAAGTTTGGTTTCACTCAAACGAAAATGTAAATTACACAATCACAACACTCCATAACAATCGCGACAAGGAAAAGCCAAGGCAAATATCATGCTCATCTTTCACATTGTTTACATTCGAAAACACAATATTTCTCGCGACTTCATTTATTTCCCGTAATCGCTTGCCATTTATATCGTTTTTTTTTGGTACACAAATCAAGTGACCGAAAATTCCTTGACGGTGAATTCAAATTCATGCTCAACCATCTGAAAACAACACTCGTTCGTATTGTGCTTAGATTTACGTATACTTATGGGAGAATTATCGAGATTCATGATAAAAATCGAAAATAAACAGGGCCATTGGTAACAAAATGACACAGCCAGCGAGAAAATAGCGATAAACGGAGCAAAAGAGACAGTAAGAGATTTGTGAGCGAGGATAAACATTGAGATGACAAGAGAATGAGAGACTGAATAAGTATCGATGGGAATATTTGTCCAATGGCACGTATCGTTTCACTTCGTTGTTCAGTTTTTAATTAAATCTTTGACATATCACAAACGTTTCATTTTACTGATGGCTAACCTATGATCTTTTATCAATATCGTTAGTCAATCATACTAAAAGCGAATCTAAATCATCCATTGCGCATTCAGACCCGCATAGTGGGATTGGTGGCACTGCAATGCAATTGTCATAAAATATAAAACAGTGGTTACAATGTTACCAAAGTAAGCTGTACCGAATCGACGGCCATTAAAGTACTTGTACATATTTCCGATTTATGGAGGTATTTTATGACAATAAATGCGAGATTTTATGGCATTTTTCATTTTACACGTGAATCGAAAAACATGATGATTGAAATCATTTGTGATTAGACGATGCAAACATTATTTGCGAGTATTCTTTCCTCCTTCGGTTGTCTGTGAGTGAAAAAAGTTCGCTTCTTTGAAATATTGGATTTCGATGACTATCGGATAATCGATTAAGGGCATCAGTGACGAAGAGAGAGAGAGGAGATGATAAAACTCTTAAGATTCTTATTAAGCATTTGATGATAATTTATGAGCTAACGATATTCGATAACAACAACTTGAGAGATTTGATTTCTACCCCGATGAAATGGTTTCAACTGAATATTGTTGAGCAAGAGCCATGCAAAATCTAATTTACTTTTTATCAGAGCATAAAAAATGGCATATTGAGTCAGAATGAAAAACCTTGAAGCAACAAATCCAAATTGAACATGCAGCACATAGCAGAAACAGCGATAGCAGCGAAACGCGTCAGCGAAACTCACTACATGAACTCACGAACATGCAAGCAACATCAATGTATAAATAAACAAACGATTTGTATCAGTTCCAGTTGCGATTTTCCATTACGGATTTCCATCTTTTTTCTCGCTTCTACGGCATATCAAATGAAATCCTCTTATTTTTACAAATCACTTTAAATTATTTTCAACTAATATTTTTGGATCCAAATGTATGAATATTTTTACATTCGTTTAATGTAAACAAATATAATTCAGAATGCTTGTCTAGCCACTCTTGCCACTCTTGACAAGTACGTGTATAATATTAAGGGGAATTATTTGTGTGTACCGTGAAACACTTCAATTTGATTGCGTTTCATTAAACATATTACCATTTTTTCCAATTTTCTCTCTGTTTTTATCCATACATATTTTTTTTTTTGAATTGCGCGTCAGCGAGGAATGTACGCTAGCGCTTTTTGGACAAAAATAAAAGAGTCTATATCTTATGTTTAACTAGCATATTTATTACAATCATTTCAATAACACTGTGCGACAGTTGAATAAAAACAACTGCTTATGATTCTTTTTATTTAAATTGAATGTATTTGCATTAATGCAGTCGAGTATATTTATTACTTCATCTACATCTATAGTAAAGTAAACTTCCGGCATATAATTGGTTTATATTTTGCTTGGCTGACACCATTGCCTCTAGAAAAGAAAATTTCATATTGAAAGATAATTCAAGAATTAATTGAATTGAATGATAAATATAATATTAATAATTGGAAGGTGATAAAGCTCAGTTTCCACAGTTTCATATTTATCTTATTAGTTGTATAAATTTATTCTGATTTGTTCAAACTGACGGCATTTCAAGCATTCGAAAAGTTGTTCGCGTCTTTCTGCAAAGTTTTGATCAATGAGTCAGTTTTCGTGACTGATTCCTTAAAAAAATACTCAACGCCACTGAAGTAAAGAGCTGACATCTAAAATAACAAAATTAAATCAAATTTCTCTGCATAAAGAAAAAAAGTTCGAGTTTGTTGCAGTGTGTAATTTGTATAAGTCCTATACATACATTGCATAATAATATATCTAGAACATACTTCAGTCAAGCATCGCATCCAAACAAATATGAAAGTTTATTTTACGGAATCTACATATTTTGATGACGATGAATTTTCCAGAAGAAAAAAATCATACACACAAATGTGCTTCATAACATGTCTGTTCACCGCTCTATGATTACATCACGTTTCTATTCAACAGATTTGCTAATTATTAATACTTATTCTATTGGTAAATTCATGGAAAACGACTTGAGAAACTTCATTGAAAATATAATTCGCAAATGAGATTCTGATGAGATCTTTATGCAAAGTTCAAGCTTTTTCTGTCTGTTGTTGGGAGTTTTTCTTCTTCTTCTCAACGATCAATTTAATTTTTTGCAGAAAATGCTGTATTCAAATTTCAAAGAACCTGAATGCTGATTATGTTTTTGTGAATTCAATTAATAAATAAAATGAAATGATTGAATGCGAGGAAGAAAAAAATAACGATTTAGTATGTTGCCATGCACACATTCCAAATTGAAAATGCGTCGTTCAATTATCATATTTGTGCAGAGCTAAGTTGAATTGAATGAAAAGTGGCTCATCAAAGGCATGTGAATACGCATTCAACTATTGGCATTCTTTGCGAATGTGTACCCAAAAAAAAATGCCAATCGCATTGATTGGCGAGAGACGGTTCACTGGGCTAAGTAACTGCTGCTTCACTGATCTCTCTCTCTTTCTCTTTCTCTCTCTTGAAGGGAGCTTCACCATAACAACACCATAATATTTCAGTCATAAAAATGAGAACAAACAACCGGGTTATTGCTTGTTAACCGTACATTTGCTGTTGAACCCAACGGAACATAGAAAAATGGAACTAGTAAATCTATTAAATAAACGATTGAAGTGCGCAAAAGAGAAAAAACCAACTCAAAAATAATATCAACAGATTATGGATTTAAGTCGATTTTACCTGGTTATTGATGGCAAATTCGAAAAATTGACTCATGACATACCCATTCGACAAAAAGTTGACAAAATTCAAATAAATCATTGAAACCAATTGATGAAAAGTTTTTTATGGGCTCAACAAAAGAATTTTCTCAAACGTCAAGAGAAATGGTTTTTTTGTTATTGCGGTGACTTCGATAAAACAATAGAAGAAATATTTTTTTTATGTATTTCTTGGTACCTATACAATGTGTACAGATTTCCTGCGACGTAATAGAAGCGCACCACTGTGGGCGAATAAAAACAGAAAAATACGTCGTCGACTGTTGTTGTTGTTCGAGCCCATCGTAAAAATGTTGAAAAGTTTTGATTGTTTTTCGTGAAAATATTGAACGCTTAAGTACACTAAAGGCGACGGTTTATGACGATAAAAAAAGTGGCATATCACAAAAATGTGTGCACACCGCTGTTACTTCCACTTCCATTCGCGGCAATGGCCATTGTTCGGGTGGAATGTCGATTTAATCAGTAATAACACAATAATTTATAACCGATTAAGCACATTAAAGTAACACATATACACCCAGAGTTCTTGATGATACATTATATCGATGGTGGCACGTACTCTCTCACATCAACATCAATCGCACGAAAATTTATTGTGCTTAACCTGTCAAACTTATAATAAATGAGGATCAAAATGTACAGACAGACCAATCATTGAGTTTCAGAGCTCGTCGAAGTGCCAATGCTGAATTAATATAATATATATTCTTTTTTTTCGGCACTTTTTTTCCCATTTCATTTTGATAGGTCATTAGTTGCAATAAGAACATCTGCACCTTACAAATAACAGATACAACGGGTAGCCATCAGTTTCCGGCAATGCAGCGTTTATCGATCACAAAAGGCCATGCGTTCATACTGGTATATTCGGTGTGCTCAAAACAGAGTTTGGAAGAATTGAGGGCGATTTGGACATTGATTAAGGAATTAAAAGGACAAGAGATAACACAAATTCCGGTCATGTTGGTTGGCAACAAATGTGATGAGAGCGCTGCATTGCGCGAAGTTACCGAACTAGAGGGAAAAGCTGAGGCCGCATCGTGGGGCGTTTCATTTATGGGTGAGATTGCAATCAATATACAAACATAATACCTAACATAACATAGTTTTAACATAAGAAATTTCATTAATATTTTTTATTAATTGTTTTATATTCTCTTGCAAACTCGCAGAATGCTCGGCCAAAGAGAACATTCGGGTGACTGAACTGTTTCAAGTAAGTGAAAAAAAAGAGAAAAATCAATCAAAAATTCTGTCTAGGCATCTAAAAATAATATATTTTCCAAGAACGGTGGTTTTTGTGGTGCGTGTGAAAATTAGAGAAAATCTCAACACTGCCTCGAGACAAACCACAGCTTTCTTATTAATACATTTTTCCCACTCTCCCGAAACAAAAACAAAAAAAAAATCCATTAAACGTGCCATCAATAAGAAAGTGGCTACTTTCTCACGTTTTTCTTTTCGTCGTAGCGGCTATATTGCTGTCGTGCGAATCACTTGAAAGATTTTCAATTTTTCATTTTCACTTTTGCTCATCCAGTATTATTTTACTTGAATATTTATCCGACGTCTATCACATTGTTAATTTATTCGTGGCTGCAGTTTAGCGCAGAAAATAGCAAGAGAGTGAGAGAGAGAGAGAGAGAAAAGTTTCTAATTTCTTTTTTTATCTTTTGTTTTCTATCATTTTCATTTGTCGCACAGGAATTGCTGAATATGGAAAAAACGCGCACCGTATCACTGCAATTGGATGGAAAAAAGAATAAAAAATCCAAACCAAAGAAGAAAGATCTGGCAAATGGCGGTGTTTCACAAGACGGTGGTGAAGGTTCAAGTGCTAATATCAAAGAAAAATGTCACGTAATGTAAGCGCTTTCGAAACGATTTTAAGACCAAAACCATTAGCGAAAAGCAAGTGCAAATAAAATCATCTCAACTGTACTACTTCTGTTATGAAGAAGAACAGCAACAAATATATATATATATATATATATATATAATGTACAACACATAAAAACTTCAACGAATAAACTTACAGTTATAAGAACGGGAGACAGAGAAAAATGTCGAAAGAAAAAAAAACACATAAATTACGAGCCACAAAAATAGACACAAAAGAGAAACAGTAAAAATGTAAAGAGTTTTCAGCGCAGCAACACTGTTGTATTCTATTTGCAAATTATTAATGGATCATTAGAATATTTAAAATGACAAAGACATTACAAAATGGTGCAAAGTTAGAACAATATCATCGAAGAAAAGAGCGAGTGAAGAAAGAGGCAAGGTTAAGAATGTGAGCGAGTGAGTGGGTGCGTATGCTTATTTGTCAAGCATTTAAGGAGATTACAGAGAGTGTGAGAGAGAAATGGCACTTGAGTTAAAAAGCCCAACTTGATTATGGAAGTATACGAAAATGATTTGGTAGAAGAAGAAAAAATTCACAGAAAATACAATCAAAACCAAATCGAAGAAAATAAGCGAGATAAATAAGAGGAAGAATACAAGTTGAATATGAATGAAAAGAAGAAAAAACGAAATCCCTGTAAAAGAAGGGGATGAAGTTGGTAGATAGTGAGGAAAAGCTTTTACGTCAAAGTGCATTTAAATTGCTGTTATCTATTTTCGCATTGGAAATTGTTCATGTTATACCACATATTTTTTGCTCATAATAAATTTGTGTTTTCGTCGTTTTTCCCTTTCGTTCTACGTAATATAAGTTTACTATGTAAAATAAAATTGCCAACTTGTTTGCTATACCACAGAATTGCCCTGCGTCATATATAAATTGTATTGCTCAACAAGAAATATATGGATGCGAAAAACATGTTGAATGCACGTTTCCTACTCTCTCTTTTTTTTTCTTCGTCATATTGGTTTTATATGTTGTTCTCATCGTGTTATTTGTTGAGACTGCAATTCTGGTTCTCACACTTTTTATCTCTCTCTATATATCTTTCTTACTCTTACCTACTTAATTCGCATCAAAAATTGAACGTATTCGTATTGCAGTGCAGGATTTGCAGCGAACATTTCGTAGGGAATAAATGTGATTTGATTTTTTGTTGTTGTTATTATCGTTGTTCTCGCTGTATCGTGTTGGAAAAATCTGTTTCGTACAGATTTCAGAACGTGTTAAGTGGGAGAAAACCACCAGATTGCTGTGTGCAAAAAGCAAAATATTTCGCGGAATTTAAAGTAAACAGATGCATTGTTACCACACACATACACACACAATAAATGAAATTCGCATACAGTTAATCAGACCATGATAACGCTGTTGCATACACAGCATTGTCAGGCGCCAAAGACCAATTTGGATCGTTACATACCTTACCCATATTATTTACAAGCGCATTATTTCATTTGTACAGTAAACAGAATTAGTTGGTGGCTTTTTTCTTCTCCAATTTTATGTTTAATAATAATAAATAGCCAAAATGAAAATGAAAATCCATGAAAAGCAGCTTGGACACTGTTTACGAATGGGATTCGTTTGACCCAATTCACATTGCAAAATGTAATGTTTCCCACATGCAAATGCATCTCGTCACACTAAATAATCATTACCATATTTTGCGAAACAAGATGCGCATCCATCCATACACAATTCAAAATCATTGGAACATAAACCAACTCGGCACACAATGAGGAACGGTGATGATAGAATAGCATACATTGAAGAAGAAAAACAAAAATGTTTGCTTGTAATCCCAATCGGATGGTTTCTGGTTTATGGTGTTGTGTATACACGATGAAAAGCAGCTTCACCATTAGCTTAGGTTTAGCGTGGAGGCGTTTCCGGTTGATAACATCGTTGTAATTTATTGACATATGATTAGCTCGTTCGAGTCTTTAATTTCTTGTTTATTGAACGATTTCACCCACGCATCCTTTCCATAAACCATTCAATAAGCTCTGGAAATAACCCATATTATAAATGGCACACTATATTCTCCACAACGGCAAAAGTGATTCAAGACATTCTTTAACGATCTGCGATGGGAGTGTTTTTTTTTTCAAGAGCCATCACTTTTTATTTGAAGCAATGTCGAATGGGAAATGACGAAGAAAACTTTCAATTTACTGTGTGGAAATTGCATGACGACTGAACATCATTTATCAAAACAGTTGGATCGGATTCAATGCAAACTTGTGCAGAAAGTAATCAACTAAAATAATACAAAAATCGGTATGAAAAACAAAAAAAGCGTTTGGTCATTAGAGTGAAGTCCTTGTGCTATTACGGATTTCGACCTATTCCGAATGGCTAGTACATTTACAGCAGTAAACATTTGTTTTTGAACGATTCATCACTGCAAATGGCCATTTGGATTAAATTCATTTAATGCCAAGTTAGGGACAAACCACTTGATTTCAATGTGGCCGGGTTTTAAGTAAATTAGAAAACAGCAATTCAACACAAACACACACATACATAACTCCCACGACAGAGTGTTTGGTTCATATTCAATTCTTTTCAGCGAAATGCAAACGAAAACCGATTGCAATAATGATAACTCATTCACTCACACTCTGTTAATGTCGTTTCTCTTTTTGCGCCGCTGAGATGGTGAGAGAAAATCAAGAATCATAAAATAACGAATATGGAACCTCGTTATCTGCCAGTGCAAACACTTGAGAAATTACTATTTAAATAGGAGCCAGCTGTAAAAACATATCAGATTAATTTCCATCGAGATAAGTGGCTCAATTAGATGAGAAAATTCCCATTTCGAATTTGTCGCATGGTATTCATCGGTTGTCGCTTCTTGTAAATTATGAACAACAAACACAACGACACTACCGTTCAACACGCTTAAAATTCAAAGTTCTTTGCTTGGTTGAGGTAACGTAACAAAAAATTGCTCATTTCATTCGTTTTTTTTTTTTTCATTCTCGAAAAAAAAAACCTATGCGTAACATAGTAAAAGTTGGCGTTCATAAATAAATAAATAATCCAAGTTTGTGAAGTGCACTTTTCACTTGCAAAACTCATTTAGAGCTATGAAATTGTGTGCACATTTGATCTTTTCATTCATTTTGGAAAATTGTTTCTCCTCTCGGTGCGTATCACTGCGAAGCGAAATGAAACAAACAAAAAAATTAATAATTCTAGAAAAATAATACTCGAAAGTTTTCCGGAAAATTCCATTTCTTAATGTTCTGTGTTCGAGATGAAGCGGAAAATTGTTCATCATTTGAGTTTGAAACCCATTGAAATGGTTGCGATGGAGAAAAAAAACCCAAACGAAGTAGAAAACTAAAAGGCACTTTGGTTATTTTTCAATGCACCGTAGCGGAAAACGGATGGAAACGTATCGCATGCACAACAGAAATTTCCACTTTTGTTTCATTGTTCATAACTTTATTTCCGCTGGAAAACTAATTTACGTATCTGGAATTCAAAGACCATATCTATTCTCTTTCTCTTATTCTTGTATTTTTTTTCTCTCGTTGTTATTCAGTCTCAGTCTTTCACTCGAAGTCTCGATGAAAAAGTGTTTCCTTTGAAAAATGAAACCGACAAAATACTGATGATTCAGTGTAACTAAACACATTTTCAAGGTTTAATTGGCATTCCGAAGAATTGTATCATACAATTACATAATTGCTCATTTGTTTGTCGGAACAAAAAAAAAATTATTTCTCATCCATTGCCATAAGCTGAATGAAATATATGTATATAAAAAAGGGTAGAAGCAATTCGTCTTGACTTTTGACCACACGCTTGTGTGTGGGACATCGAGAAAACAATGTTTTTCGCTCAAACCCAATTTCTACGAATCGAAGCAAAATGCCGTTGATATGGTGTATTGCGTGGGTGGAACTTTAACTCAAATGCGGTCGCTTTTATCA
Organism: Contarinia nasturtii; assembly: GCF_009176525.2. Classification (NCBI taxonomy): domain Eukaryota; kingdom Metazoa; phylum Arthropoda; class Insecta; order Diptera; family Cecidomyiidae; genus Contarinia; species Contarinia nasturtii. Next base: position 536,538 of record NW_022200178.1, on the reverse strand, counting down.
CTTTTGACGTTTGATTTCAACTTTTTGTTCATACTCCCTGCACACAGCTGGGACACACTACAGAAGTTAGCCATTGAAGCTGCGTAGTTTGTGTCAACATTTTTACCAGTCGGTTGTATTTGAAAATTCTTTTTTTTTTCGTTGGTATTCCCAGTCCAGCATTTTTTTCGTGCTCATTCATCTTTCATTTCCGCAAAAATCCATTTAAATGATTGCAAAGCATATGTTGCACGCACGTCGTTGCCTTTTACATTGTGAATTCAGCTGTTGCTTTCTACCTCTGTATGAGATACTTTGCCCAACACACACACACACAGTTATCATATGCCAAATTAGACGTTTTTGTTGACTTAGTGATGTTTTATTCGTATGAAAAAGGTATAAATTGAACAAAAGAACAAAAAAATATGTGTTATCTTTTTTTTCCTTTTGTTTAGCTTGTAGATGTAATAAAATAGATATTTTTTGAATGAAGCATTGTATTTCGCACCAAACACACGAATTATTAGACGAAAAAAATTGAGTTATCAATTCGATTGACAAATAGTTACATGTCATATAGATTTAAAATGTAAACAAAATGAGATTGAAAAAAAAAACGAGAAAAAGTAATAATTGAAACAAAAAAAATATATTTTTTTATTGAACATTGGCATTTTGCAAAACAGAAAACAATAAATTTTATCAGAGAAATTTAATTAAATGCACGTCGTATGATTAAATTTTCAATGCTTTTACACGTTGTAGTAAAACCTTCAGGAGAACAAATTAGAGAGAAACCAATTAGAAAAGCAGAAATTTTTCGGTTGAGGCTCGTTTTTCCATTCCGGAACCTGAAAAAATCGAACAACACAATCTATGTTCAATCTCTTTGATTGACGATACAAAGCATTTTCGGCTCTTTTGTTCATTTGTTTTTGTTGTTTTGTTTTAATATATTGACATCAAAAACATTATATTCGATTGATATCACACGTCATCACAAGACACAAGAGAATTGCGTGCTCACATCCATTCGGATTATATATCGATTTAGGTCATCACGCAACTCCTTGACGTGGAAAATAACTAGAAAAACTAACTTAATTTTTCTATATCGATATCAAGCGAGAGAGTGATACGGATTAACCCTTAACCGGGCAGGTCAAAATCCTAGCGTTATCGCCCTCTGAGGCCCGACGTACATTTTCCATGCAAATTCAATGAAAAAAAATTCTTTTTCTTTTTTCAAATTTCATTGAATTTAAACAACGAAAATTATTGTTTTAACATAATAGATACTGAATTAAATATGTTTTTTGTAAAATATAACTGAAATGAAAAAAATAATCAATATTTATTCCCAATCGGATGAATTTAAGTTTCAGTTCAGTAGTTGTTTAGTACAAATTTTGCACTTCATTTTAAAAAAATTGATGACATTTTGTATGGAAAATGTACGTCCGGTAGTTGTTCAAACCTCAATACAGCGCTACTTAGGGAACCAAATTTAAAACAACTTATCAACGATTAGTAGAAGAATGAAAGAATATATTACAAAACAATTTGTTTGATTAAAATAATATTTTATGCGATTTTATGTATCTTTTTTTTTTAAATGCACTACCGGGCCTCAGAGACCCTACCTGCCCGGTTAAGGGTCAAAGAGAACGACCATTTTGTTCGGTATTTAATCTTTTATTTTTTTGAAATGTAAATAAAATTTTGTTTTTCTAGAATAAACTGTGATTGAAATGAAAAAGCCACACAAATTAACGACATATGAATGTTTTCCTGAAATTTTATCGTATACATGAAATCAATAGCAAATAGAAAAGAACAGAAAAAAAAGTTCGAAGAGGAGAGATGTTGATGTAAATCGAATAACGAAATATTGATTTAGAGCCAGTGAAAATCAAATTTACAGTGTTGAGAGAATGAAAAATCAACAATGCAAGGAGATGGAAAAAGTGTCTCCAATTTTTTTCTTATGATTATTAAATATTGCAGCGTAAGCGAAACGGGCGCACGTATACACGTGCCATACATAAGCCAACGTCGCACTAAGTTAAATTAATCAATTAGTACATTTCATTTCCGTTCAAAACTGCGAATTAGCGCAATTATCCCAACAGAAAATGTCTAATGCATGACAAAAAAAATATCGAAAAGGAAAAGAGATTATAAATACCCAGGGACATAAATGGTGGAATGATTTTTGTGTCGAAAATGATTCTGCTGTCACCGATTAAAAGAACATCATGATTTCTCATGATGATATGAGCACCAGTTCTTTTTACCATATTTTACCTTTAAAATTAAACAGCAAAAAGAAAAACCAGAACCCTGACTTGCAAAATTTACACTCGATGAACATTCACGAAAGAGGCAGCTAAAATATGAAATTCAAATGATTTTAACTAGAGTAGAACTCCAAATGCGGGTGTTTAACAGAAATACAAGCGGAGATAAGATTATTGCTCCCCTTCTCCCTCTCCTCCCAACAAAATAAAATAAACAGAATTATACAATTAAAATTATTATCTATTTTTATCTAATTAGTGGTTGTTCGAGGTGAATAGTGATCGTTTGTGCATGGAAAGACAAATCATTTTTTTTTTAATTTGCTTCGATGGTGTTTATGCTAGTCTAAATATATTAGAGAATCCATGTCACTGACGATCATTGTCCACATCGATTTCAAAACAAATATGAATATATTATCTAGTTTTAGATGAAAAGTTGCATTTAAAAATTGAAACATACATAAATGGATACAACGAATTCAAACACAAAAAAAAAAAAACAGAACGGTGTGAAAAGAACACTGATCTAGTGATTTACACATACACGGGCAAATAAATGGAATCACCAAAGCAAATGAGATTTTATTTATTATTATGTTTGTTATTATCAGTAAAAAAAATAAATGTATTCGAGTATGGAAAATCATACGATTTTTATTAAATAACATGTAGATGACTGTTGTGGTCGGTTGGTTGTTTTTTCCCCTGCACCCATACCCCATCCATGTTCGTATCTAGAATTTGCCGTTTTGTACGGAAGAACGATAAAAGTTAAGCATTTTTAAATGCTGTTAGTTATATCTCTTTTCACAACCATCGAATATTGTTCTGAAAATATTCATTTTCAACAGGCCTTAGCTCGAGTTAACTGCCCAACCGTTATTATAGTTGCCGTCATCAGTAAGCATGTAATAACGTAATATCGTCTCTTGATTTTGTATTAAAGTGAAAGAGGTGTATAGCAGGCGTAGTTTTAGACACCAAAATCTTCTCTTTCACTCTCACCAAAAATCAATGATTGTCCTATTTAAAGTTGTCGCATATGGTGTTAACAGTATCCAAATCGACGGCTGAGCAGATAGCTCGTGCTAAATCGTCTGATTTTCACGTGCTGAAAATTAAAATAAAAAGCTTTATCAATAGGAAAATAATGTGAATAAATTGATGTTATCGCAAATGACTGGCGAAATGCCGTAGAACTCATTTATGTTGCCCAAAAAACACATAGAAACTTATATGTGTAGAATGGTCGAACCATTGCTTTTTCTTCGCCAATCAATGTGTATCGAATGAATATGAGACGCTATTATTTTTAAAAGTCATTTAAAAAAAAAAAAAAGATAATTCTGATTAATGGAACAAACACCTAGTTGATTTAGTTAGCTAAAAAGAACATAGATTTTAGATCTCAACTTCGTATTTATTCTTTCTTTGGTGATTAATTAAACGACCAATCAATTAACAATTAAAACATTGCATATTTTTTCCTTCTCATTTAGAGTTTCAATTTGCATAATTTTTAATGAACCAAAAATCTAATAAAAAAAAACAAAAATACGCAGCAACACGAACAAATAAGTCGTCACTGCAAATTTATTACCAAAAAAAGTAAATAAATAAAAAATGAAAAAGTATTATTCCTTTTTATAGATTTTTTAAAACATTCACTTTGGATTTACATACAAACATGAATACAAGAAGCAAGCGATATAAACAAAACTTAGTTATGCAAAATGTCAGCGCTATAAACTAAAACACCGTATACATAAAAATATATTCAGTCAAAGTACAGAAACACACAGAAAAAAAAACACATATAGCAAACATATAGATATGGAAGATGCGCAAGAAAGAGATACACAAACACTCACCAATAAAGAATCTATTAATATATGCATTTATTATTACTAATATCTTACTGATAATTGTAATGAATGACTAAATAAAGTGGTCATACGACTTTGAGTATCACAAACAACAAAAATAAACAAAAATCCTTTTTTCTCTTCATTCTGGTATGGTAAGTGTGTTACTACAACAGCATATTCACTCCTTTTGATCATACATAGGTACGGCCAGTCAGTTACGGGAGGTCCAGCCACACATAGTCAATTCTGAGAAAGGTTAGCTTCGGACGATTTAAGAAGGGTTATCCTGCTTACACCCTCTTTTGCCAATGGAAGCAGATAATGTGGGGAGATAAAGAAATGATGACGAAGAAGTGCATTGTGTAACAAACAAATATTCAGTCACCGAAGTTGAAAACCACAGTAGGGCCGCTTTTTGTTGAAGCGAGGTAAGAGAACTTTCTTCCTTTTGACAGTTTTCGACAATTTTCAGATTTCACGAAAAGATTGAAATGCACATGGAAAATATATATGTTTGCTTGGAGTTTACAAACTAATAACAATTATAATGATCTTTTTGTGGTCAAATGTGTAAATTTCATTCAAATACATCATTCATTGCGTAAAATATAAAAAATATACAATATACAAATTTGCTTTTTTACTTCAATAAAATCGAAATATTATAAATTTGTGCATAAATGCCTTTATGCTAATTTTTATGCAGTTGAATTGAACGCTCTAGAATAAAAACAACAAATCTATGTTAAAAAAACGCCGTGTTCCGCTTTGATATAACAACCATTCTATGGGTGAGATCTAAAAGAACGTATGTTTTTTTTTCGCTTTAAATTTTGGAAAAGGAATGTATGTGTTTTGCCAATTCTGTCTTACTAAAAGGAAAGTATGTTTTGCACCAAAAAAATTTTGTAAAAGGAAAGTATGTTTTCCGGCTTAATCAGTTGCTGATAAAGGAACGCATGTTTCGCACCAAATAAATTTTGCAAAAGGAAAGTAAGTGATTCTGAATCAGTTGTTAAAAAAAAGATGCATGTTTAACGATGATTTTCCTGGAACTGGGCTTCAATGGATCCTCAGGATCATCAGAACGCTCCCAGTTCTGGAAGTGGGTTTTGGTGGATCCTCAGGATGGACCAGACTATGGTTTGACAATGCCCTGGCCCATCCTGAGGGTCCACCTCCAGAACTGGGAGCGGTTCTGATGATCCTGAGGATCCACCAAAGCCCACTTCCAGAACAAAGACACTTACGTTCTTTTATCCAAACCAACAAAACTGAAACATGCATCCCTTTTCCAACAACTGATTCAGCCGAAATACATACTCTCTTTTTTCAAAATTTACTTGGCGCAAAACATACATTCCTTTATTGCGGCAAAGTCGAACACACTTGCGTTCTTTTAGATCTCACCAATAGCATTCAGTACGTTGTTTTTATTCTAGAGCGTTCAATTTATTTGCGCTTCATAAAACCAGGGCTTTTTAAATGTCGTTTTTCTGGATGGGGCGTTTCCCGGTGTTTTTTGACAAAGAACACCAGTTCCTCGCAATGCCGCGTTTGATGAAAATTCACTGATAACTCGATGTTCAATACTCAACAAATTTTCAATAAAAATTACCTATATTTATCATTTGTATTTTTTTGAAAATTGTTCGATTGGTGTGTTTATAACTTGCTTTCTAGTCAATCGTTTATTTTTGTTTGCTTATGTTTCTATACGTACTTTATTTTTAGTTTCAATAACAAGATTAAATTATACGGTGTATTTGATGGTTCACCATCATTGGCTTGCAATATGGTATTGAAACTAAATATTCCATTCAAGATGGTTTCTGTGAGCAGTTAACTGATGAATATTTCAAGGTAATCGAAAACCTTTTGAAAAACTGATACATTGGATGTGTTTCTAAAAGCATTTTGGTCGATTTGAAATGTTGTAGTTGAATCCACAAAAAGAGATTCCGGTGCTTGACGATGATGGTTTTTTATTGAGCGAGAGTGTTGCTATAATGCATGTATTTATGTGACTAATTTGCGCCAGAGAATTCGATTCATCCGAAGGAGCCAAAGAAACGAGCACTGGTCAACCATGGATTGAACTTCAATATGGGATTTTACTATAACCACATTTGTGAATATGCGGAATATATCGGTCCAAAATTAACATTTGAACTTTATTTTATGCTAAAATTCTGTGCGTAGATGATGCCAATTTTCTTTGATTACCAATGAAAGGAAGAAAGAAGGTTGAGCTTGCTCTGAATGCATTCGAAACATACTTGAAGTATGCTCCAAGTATGCAGCTGGGGATAATATGACTATTGCCGATTGCGCTCTAGCGGCCGGCACGCTACCATTGGAAGCGATCGGATATAAATTCGACCATTATCCATTGGTTACCAAATGGTATAACACATTAAAGAGTAAAAACACAAGCGTGTGGAAATTGGACAAGCTGGCCTCGAAGAAATTGAGGATAAATTCGCCAGACCTCACGGAATAAAACCATCCATTTTATCCAGCAAAAAAGAATTGACTATCAACATACAGCAATCTATATTCACAAATTTCAATTAAAGTTATTTTATCGGCAATTCATTTCTTAAAAAAATAAAATTTATAAATTCATATATAGTTTGATAACCGAATTTTGATGTTGTTTTCATTCAGAATTATTCTTCATCACGAATATGACGCCATCTGTTGAAATATGCTGTGAATTTAAACAGTTTTTTTCTATGGTAAGGTAACGATATAAAACCGATTGTATGTTGTAAGTTCAGAACAACATCATTTCCTTAAGGTAAGTTTAAGTTTTTAAGCCAATTTTGATTATGATAACATCATATAACATAAAGTTATAAACGACTGTGATTGGTCGTTCGTATAAGTTTTTTTTTTCATTTTTGTGGACGTTCGTCAATCGTGTGTAATTTTGCCGATCTTCGCCAATCTTAACTAGTCTTGAGCAATTTTTATCAATCTTTATTCATTTCATATTGTCATAAACAAATCAAATCTTGTGTCTACCCCTAGGTTTTTTGTGATGTCGACAGAACGATATTTATAAAAAATGCATGAATAAAATCCAAAAGAATTTAAAATTATATTTCTGTACAAAAACACATCAGAAACTATATGAACTGTTAAAATATTTCCAGAAACCTACCGACAGTTCATACCCAGCTCTGATTTAGAGTCCTGGTAATAAATTTTCGAAATTCAATTGTTTATTTGACAATTCGATACAACACACACACACACACACACACACACACACACACACAAGTTAATTATGACACAGCAACAACGATGAAGACGTCACACTCATACACGCATACACTCACAATGAATATTCCGGCAAAAGTCATTTGAACATGACTTAATGGCTGCCATATTTACTTTACTTTCGACAATGTTTTTTGTTCGTTAATTTTTGAAAAATTGTTGTCTGGTGTAGCTGCTTTTCTTGCCTGTTAATACGTGCACATTAAACAAAATCTTTCATTACTTCCTTGGCCTTTGACGCGATCGTTCGTATAAAAAATGTTCATTCGTTTTTTTATTTAGTCTTCAAAAACAGAAAAAGATAGTAAAAACTTCAAACTTAATATTTCAACATCGTGAAAAAATGTCTAAATTTTGTTTTAAACCGTAATTTGTGTTTGGTAGTGTAATTTTTATCGTTCATTGCAACCACGCTGGGTATTTGAAGTGCAGAAAAAGAGTTGTGTTTTAAAGATTGTCATTAAGAAGCTAAGCTCTAAAGTGAAAAAAGGCAACAAATCAAACGTGAACTTCACAACCATGGATCTGGTGAAAGTAAGTGCACTCACATGTGATTAGCATTTTTTCCTGCATGCAATTATGAAAGGAGGATGGGACTTTGTGAGTCAGTCACTTTTATATCGGAAGCACTTCACATATAAACAAATGGAAATATCAGTGATATCAACATAAAAATTAGAAAGTCCCATTCTCCTTTTTTATTTATTTTTTTATTTTGCCTTTTCACATCAGGTATGGCGTACGCTCGAAGAAGGGATCACGCAAATTTATAAGCAAGAATCCAGCCTTACCATGGCTCAGTATATGGATTTATATGTGTAAGTTTAAATTCATAATCATTGGGACATTCGAACAATTTAATCAAATAATTAATTCGTATTCTTCAACTTCCTTGCAGGTTCGTTTATAATTCGTGTGCCTTAGTCCAACATGTACCAGAGTCCAAGAAAAATAAGATGATAATGTATAGAATACATAATTCAGGCACAGCTAAAAAATACAGTTCTGAGCTGTTTGGTAGAGAACTCTATAAACGATTAAAGCATTTTCTAGAGAATTATGTGACTGAGTTGTTAAAGGTGTGTATTACCATTCGGCCAATTTCATATCATCTGCATATCATAAATATCAATGCAATACTCTAATAAATTGTTTCGATTTTCATTTGTATACACAGAGTGGATCAAATTTGATCGACGAAGATTTATTGACATTTTACAACACAAAATGGGTTGAATATCATTTTTCAAGTACTGTACTGAATGGCGTTTTCAGCTATTTCAATCGACAATGGGTGCGTCGCGAACGTGAAGAACATAAGGATGTTTACGATGTATATCAGTTGGCATTGGTCACATGGCGTGAATATTTTTTCAAATATCTAAACAAACAAGTTTCAAATGCCGTACATAAACTGATCGAACGTGAACGTAACGGTGAAACGATCGATTCCCATCTCATATCTGGTGTAATCAGTTGCTATGTTGAATTGGTTATGGATGAAACATATCCGTTTGCACATAATTTGTCCGTTTACAAGGAAAGCTTCGAAGATATATTTTTAAAAAATACCGAGCAATTTTATTCAGATAAAAGTGCTGAATTTCTTCGACAAACCTCAGTTACAGAATATCTGAGACGCGTTGGAAAACTCTTTAATGAAGAATCAAAACGCGCCCAGGTTCGTTTACACAATAACACACTCGGCAGCTTAACTGAAATCTTCGAACGTGTATTCATCGAAAAACACTTAGATATAATGCGTACTGAGTTCCGGGTAAATCAACCATTTTTTTTCTTCTGTTGGATGAGTTTGTCTAATTAAATGCGAACTTGGTCATTTTCAAATTTACAGAAGCTACTGGAATCGAACGAAAATATCGAATTGAGTGGTATGTACACATCAATTTGCAAATTGAATTCCACATTTGCAAGCATATTGGAAGAACACGTTCACAAAGAAGGTGTAAAAGTGATTGAACAGTGTGGTGATGCTGCAATAAATGTAAGTTTGCCAAATTTATAACCAAATCAAATCACTAAATGGAAAGGTGTGAATTTAAAACTGTTTGTTTCTCTGTAGGATCCAAAAGTATATGTGCAAACCATACTTGATGTGCATAAGAAATACAACGCCCTAGTATCGGAATCATTCAAAAATGATTACGCATTTGTAACTGCTTTGGAGCTGGCATGTAGCAAATTCATAAATAGAAATGCAGTTACAACGACCAGCAAAAATACAAGCAAGAGTTCAGAACTGTTGGCAAAGTACTGTGATTTAGTGTTAAAAAAATCGAACAAAAATCTCGAAGAAGCCGAACTTGAACATGCTCTCAATCAGGTTATTGGTATATTCAAATATATCGAAGACAAAGATGTATTTCAGAATTTCTACAGTAAAATGCTGGCAAAACGATTGGTGAATTACACATCGTCCTCAGACGATGCCGAAGCATCAATGATTTCAAAATTGAAACAGGCCTACGGTTACGAATATACTCGCAAATTAGAACGAATGTTCCAGGACATTGGCATTTCCAAGGATCTAAATGATAAATTCAAAGCGAGAACCAAATCGTCCGATGTGCCAAGCGAAGTCGATTTTAGCATCCAAGTTCTGTCAAGTGGATCATGGCCATTCAGTCAAAGCTTTGATTTCCCTTTGCCACCCGAGCTAGAAAGATCTGTCCAAAATTTCAATAATTTTTATGCGGATGTTCATTCGGGACGTAAGCTCGTCTGGCTGTATAATATGTGCAAAGGTGAAATTGTGACAAATTGCTTCACAAATCGATACACATTGCAGGTAAAGATTTGAATTGACAAAAGCACAGTATTAAAACAGTATTTAAAAAATATTCTTTGACTTTGTCCACAGGCAAGCGCCTGTCAAATGGCTGTGTTGCTACAATTTAACGAACAAACCAGCATAACTGTTCAGCAACTTGGTGAAAACACTGGTAAGCTGCGATCATTTTATTTGGTGGCAGTGTGCAATTGTCGTGTGCTAAACTAATTTCATCCTCTTAATATTTCAGGTATCGCTCAAGAAAAGTTGCTCAAAATTTTGCAAATTTTTTTAAAAACAAAATTGTTTACGTGCTCAGATGATGAAAGCAGCTTGAATGGTGAATCAGTCATTGAACTATTTTTAGCTTTCGAAAAGTGAGTTTAATCTCTATTCTATTTTATCATATTCATGTGATATTGATAATATACTAAATTCAATTTTGTTAATAGCAAAAAATCACGCATCAACATAAACATCCCGCTTAAAATCGAACTGAAGATCGAAGATGAAGCCACGCATAAGCACATTGAAGAAGACCGAACACTTCTGATACAGGCAGCTATTGTACGTATTATGAAAATGCGTAAAATTCTCGATCATCAAAGGTTGGTCAGCGAGGTACTCACACAACTTTCGACACGATTCATGCCCAAAGTTCCTGTCATCAAGGTACATAGCAAACATTTAAGATATTTTTTTAAATATAATTTATTAACTTTTGTTTGTTTTTTTTTTTACAGAAATGTATCGACATTCTCATCGACAAGGAATACATTGAACGACAGGAGACAGACAAACATAGCTACAAATATCTGGCATAGTTTCGCTCTACTTTGCACGACGTTAAAAAAATTGATTTCTTTTTTACTATTATTATAATAAGTCGTAATTTAATAAATTAATAAAGAAGAATATAAATAACATATGGAACGAGATGTCTTTATTATTAGTGTTAATACAAAATTAGGAAAATTCTCATGTTAATAATGCCTCAGAAACCTATCTACTGTCATGGAAGTTCAATTGAAAGACCGTGAGATTTTAATTGGGTAGGAAGTAAAATTCCGGTCCGTTTCAAATTTAAAAAAAATCGTTTATACCACTAAAATGTACAAATTATGTGATAAGAAAAAAAAAATTCTCCAGAGGGGGACAGAAACCCAAACACCAATCTATTTGAAGGAACTCACAAATTTTCGAATAGTCAAACTAGCTCAACACAACTCGCAACATGCGAAAAAAGAATGTTAGATTTACATTGAATGCGAATATTCGTGAACCGGGTTTTTCGTTTGCACTTGTTTTTATTCACTATAACACGTTAAACATGATCAAATGTTGGTATTCTTAAAACACAGCATAATGACTAATGTTTTTAATGAACGCAATAGATGGAGTGGGGAGCTAGCGAAGCGATCGCGAAGAGTTATATTACCATTCATCTTATACACTCTGTCACATCTGTCGTAAACAACTAAGTATAGCGAAGCTGTCATTTGAGCATTTCGTGTGTATTTTTATTGGAGGTAAGAAGTTATAAATGCTATTTATTTCCAACATTTTCTTTTGAAATTCCATGAAAAGAGTGAGTTTGAATAATAATATTATTTATTTAAAAATTACACATCATTGTCTCTTTAATTTTTCGTAATTTATCCAAATCTGTTCTAGAGTGAAAATGTTGTGAATATATAAATGCATACTAAATTCTTATATAGTTTGAAATTTATTCATTTTCGAATATTTTTCACCTATGTAAAAATAAAAATTTCTTCCAATTAACCACTTTTCGCGATCAAAAATGAGAATTTTTTGCATATGTCATTTTGGTTTCTATCCTATTAGTGCTGCAATTGACTTTCTAAATCATGACTTTAAAAAACCAGTTGTGGTTTTTCTAGACAGGGCGTTCACTTGCAAAACATTAGCATCTACTTCACAATTTCCAGCGAAAAAAAATGTTTTGAATAAAACTTTCGGTCTTCCCCACATCTTCAAATAAAAAAAATCGAAAATCGTTGATGCTCGTGGTGTATTTATAACTTCATGTTTTTTGTGCTGTCAATCATTATTTTGTTTGCTTGTTTTCTCTGCTGTTTTATTTTTAGTTCAAAGATGAAATTGTACGCTGTATCTGACGGTCCGCCATCGTTAGCTTGTCGTATGGTATTGAAAGCACTAAATATTTCATTTGAATTGGTACCGGTTAACTTTAATATTGGCGAGCATTTAACTGATGAATATTTCAAGGTAATCGGAAACCGTTTGATAAAATGACACATTGGGTGTGTTTTATAAAAGCATTTTGTTCGTTTTAAATGTTGTAGTTGAATCCACAAAAAGAGATTCCGGTGCTTGACGATGATGGTTTTTTATTGAGCGAGAGTGTTGCTATAATGCAGTATTTATGTGACCAATATGCGCCAGAGAATTCAATTTATCCGAAGGAGCCAAAGAAACGAGCACTGGTCAACCATCGATTGAACTTCAACATGGGATTTTACTACAATTACATCAGCCAATATGCGGTGAATGTTCATGAAAAATTCGCGTTTAAACTTTATTTAATATCATTAATTTTTGAGTAGATGGCACCGATTTTCTTCGACTATCCACGAAGTGACATGGGGAAAAAGAAAGTTGAACTTGCGCTAAATGCATTCGAAACATACTTGAAAAATACCAACACCAAGTATGCAGCTGGGGATAATATGACTATTGCCGATTGCGCTCTTGCAGCCGGCACGCTACCATTAGAAGCAATCGGATATAAATTCGACCATTGTCCATTGGTTACCAAATGGTATAACACATTCAAGAGTGAAAACGCAAGCGTGTGGGAAATTGGACAAGCTGGCCTCGATGAAATCGCTGATTTTGAACAAAATCCACCAGACCTCTCGAAATTGAATCATCCATTACATCCAGCAAGAAAGAATTAATCATCACAGCTATAATCAAACATTTCCAGATTTTTTTTGGGCACTCGATTTACATTTTTAAAGAAAAGAAATAAATGCATAGCAACTGAATTTTGCTTGTTGTTTATATGAGTTTTCGGACTTGTGAAATTACCCCTTTACAAATTTTCGTAAATCAAAAAGTGAAGACCTTTTTTAGCTCTTCACTTTTTGAAATGGAAGACATCCATTTTCTCACGAGCTATCACTGAACTTAACAACACCCGAATAAAACTAAATTAAAGAAACAAATGGACATGATGAATATAATAGCAATCACTTAATGAAACTGAATAAATTAAAAAAATAGAAGAGAAAAACTAGCACAATACGTTCGCTGTATGTATTTGTATATCCTATCGTTCCCTCTTCAAATATAAATCAGAAAAACAGATCATGACGCAAGTTATTTTTTATTAAAGATTTTTTTTTGTTTTGAAAAAATATGCACATGTGACAGCCAGAGTCAATTACATATAATTGTGGGCGAATTGAAAATTCATTTAAAAAAAGTACAGGATGTATTTTTCTTATTGTAGAATAATTATAGTGTAAGAATATGATTCGCAGTTTTCAATCCTTCATTTTTAATGTGCAACACACAAAAATTTTATCGAGCGCAAGCGGGGAAAAGATTAGCAATTCGTGTACAATTTGACAAATGGGTTTGATTACCAATTTTCTTGGTCATTACTTAAAATAATTTCATTCGAAGTGTTATCATTTATTCATTCAGAAGAACGGAACATTCTGGACGATTTTAAAGGTTGAACACATAACTTCACACTGTGAATAATTAAAATCATAATGCATGGGACAAACAAGGTTTTAAGAAATGTTGGACAATTTCAATAGAACCAATAAAATTCGTTTTGTATAAAAGCGCTAAAAAGCAAAATTCGTTTCAGTAACTGATAGTAATTTGGATAGTAAGTAATAATGAAAAAATAAAGAAAGATTTTTTAAAAATTGAGTTTTGTCTTTTGATTATCACGATGACCAGTGCTCGGTAAAAAAAGTGTCAAATTTTGATAGTTTTAAATTAACTATTGGTAGAATTATTTTTAATTTTTGGTATATCTATCAAATTACAGAATGACACCATTGCCGACGGCTCAGAAAATGTTAACATGGCTTTGCATTCTTAATTCAAAAAACGACCAAAAAAAGAATTCGCACATTGCATTCACTTTCGCTGTTGTTGCCTCAGAGGTCTTTGTATCCATTGCTTTTTTGACATTTATTTTTAAGAATGCAAAAGTTGATTTCGAAGGAACCGTATTTGCATTATGTCACTCAATTGTAACTGTTGGAATGGTATATCTCGCATTAGTGGCATTTCTTGTGCGACATGGAATTTGTACCGTTTTTGAACAGTTATCGGAAATTTATTACACAAGTAGGATTTTTAATATTTTATAGGACAATACTCTGTAAAAATATGACCGAAATATTGTTTCAAATTCAGACAATGGTTGTGATCGGTTTCAATTCTTGGCAAAAGCAAACAACAGATGTGAATCGTTGTGGAAGTTTTTCTTCCAAAGGGTTGCCCCAACATTCTGTGCCTCATATGCGTTTCTAAGTGCAGCTTCAGTTCTGTTTTGTTTCTATTCACATGGAGAGTTCAAAAAGGATCAATTATACGTACCGTACCCTTTGGCGTGAGTGACATTTTCGTTCTCAACAAATAAAATGCATTAATTGAATTTTCTCTCAGTCTGCCCTGGAATCAAACGACACCATTGGGCTATTTTGGAGAAATCTGCGTTAGCATTTCATACGCCACATCCTATTGTATTATGAATGGTGTCGTTCTCATGACATTCATTTCAATGTGCTTCCATCATCAAGCGTTTTATGAAATGTTTCGTCATACATTGTCCGAATTGGATAATGCCGATGAAAGCCGCAATGACACAGAGTTTTTCAGCAAACTTGTGAAATTTCAAATACAAATTCGAGAGTAAGAAATATACATCGATGCGAGTAAATTTTCAAAAATATTTCAATCATTAAATTTTCCATACAGTTGGTTCATGAATTCGTCTGAAGTCTACTCTTCTATTAATGTGCTTGAACTTCTCATGAGCATGTTGGGTTTGGCTGCTTGCATTTTTCAATTGGATCTAGTAATTTAATTTGGTTCCATTCGATTTGGTCATTGTTCGAAGTAATTGGGAATTCCGTATTTTCAGAAATCTCAAGATTTGGATGTAAATGCCGCTATTTTTGTATTAGTGGCTATGTGTGCCTTGTTAAATCTTTTTGTACATTGTTATTTTGGAAAATTGGCCTCGCACAGCTATGAAAAAATGGTTGAATGTTTATTTGAAAGTAATTGGAAGGATTTACCAAATGATTTTCAAAAGTATTTCATCATTATTATTGCAAACGCCCAAAAACCAATTTTCTATCACGGATTCAAGATGGTCATATTGAATTTGGAGACTTTTGCAAAGGTGAGTTCAATTTAATTTTATACATGAAAAACTGTTGCGTTTTCTATTTAATTTTCATTTTAGGTTATAAAAACAGGTTTGTTCGCTTTTATTACCATTTCATTTGGATTATATTATATACATTTTTTTTTACAGCATTCAGCTACTACCTTCTTTTCAAGACAATGGTCGATTAGTGGAATCAACTTTGACCTTAAAGAAACCATCGGACGTCTCGGTTCCATAGATTATTTCGATAATATGCATTCATGAGAATAAATTAATCACAATTCTTGGTACTAGGCCTAATCAAAAATAAACAATTTAAAAAAAATCAGCGTTTATTAAAGTTTGATCTCTTTTTAAATGAACACAACTCAAATATTCATAAAAATATCTCTTTCGTATTGTTGGCGCCATCTATCGTCATAATTCATAAGAACAATTGATACACGTAACTGATTAAATGATAGCGTGACATTTTCGGCGAATGAAAATAGGCAAATTGACAGCTGCCAAAAGTAAAACACTTTTTTCTCTCATTAAAGTTACACATATGCATATTTCAGAATTTGTCATTTGATCGTATATACGCTGCTATCAAAATCAAATTCAATAAACCTCAATGAATCCAATACATAACAAATAAACACTCATTTTCGGTGTTACGTTCAACGATTTAACGAGAAAAGGAATAAGTGTCAATCGAGTGACGGACCACATAACACAAATTCATTGGTTAACAATTCACAAAAATGCTTACAAATAGTTTATTGTGTTATTTTTTGGCACTATTTTTAGTGTATCAGAGTGTATCTGGTGTAGAATTAACATTCGATTTGCCAGATAGTGCTCGTGATTGTTTTTATGAAGAGGTTAAAAAGAATACGTCCGTAGTTTTAGAATATCAGGTAAGAAATTGGCACAACTTCGGCAATGGAACGACTGGAACTTTGATCGATGACTAATTATTGTGGTATTTTTGTTTTTACTAATTAAGGTTGTGACCGGAGGGCAATACGATGTTGACGTAGTGCTAGAGGGACCAAACCAAGAAATTCTTTATCAAAACACTCGATCTCAATTCGATTCACATCAATTCACAACAGATGTAAGCATTTCGTTACTTTCGGCGAATGCATAATGCGCATTTTATTGATTAACCACGATCTTTTAACAAATTGCTCGATATTTTCAGACGGACGGTGTATATACGGTGTGCTTTAGCAATGAATTTTCAACATTCAGTCACAAAATTATTTATATGGATTTCCAAGTTGGCGAAGAAAACCCATTGACACCAGACTTTGAAGCGCATTCGACGGCATTGACACAACTCGAATCAGCCGCTCAGGAAATTCACAAGAGCCTGAACGCGATCTTAGATTATCAAACACATCATCGTTTGGTGAGTACAATCCATGACTGTAAAGATTTTCGGGATATCTTCCGGCATTCATCGTTATTTTTTATTTAAAAAACTCTGAAATTTTTTAACAAAGTTCAACATTTTGATATAATTGATAATTGTAGCGTGAAGCTCAAGGTCGCAAACGGGCCGAAGAATTGAATGAACGTGTACTTTGGTGGTCAATTGCTGAAGCATTCGCTATTTTCGCCATCACAATCACACAAGTGCTTGTACTAAGAAACTTCTTCACTGATCGGGCCGCGCATCAACCACGATACGGACGTTTGTAAAACAGTTTTTTTTAGCTTAATATTGAGTACATGATGTAATTTATCTTTGCTGTTTAAATTTTTTTTCCATAACACGGTGCAACATAAACAAAGAACAAAAAACAAAACAGAAAAATCTTTTTAAAGGAAAACTCAACAGAATGAACAAATTAGTGTGCTTAGATTGAGAATGCAATTTATGTATTTAAATAAAAACAAAATGGAACAAAATACCAAAACGAATGTAACATTTTTCTCTCTCGTTTTTTTTTCGAAATAAACTTACTTTTTAGAGTTAAAAAAATACCGTTTTTTGTAAAATGAATGTTTATTGAACGACTAAAATGGTTGCTATCAGCTTAAAATGTGATGTTTTTCATTTTTTCAAAAAATGACCAAAAATGTGAATAAAATATAAATGATGGCCGTTGGATAAGCGATGAGTGCGCCGTTGCTCGATTGATTTGACATGATGCCCAAAATGCGTGCCGTTTGAAAAGTTGACAGACACACTGCGATTATTCCGGCCAATATTGAGAATGAATTCATTGTATTGAGACTGAAGAAAATGCCGATAATTGAAAACCAAACCATGTGCAACATTCCATAGCCCAATGCGCTCGCAACCCCTTTGATGGTTATGAAATGCTCTTGATGACCATAAGACATTTGTTTCAACAATATATACATTCCCAGCACCGATACCATTGATAAAGCGTACAAATGACTGAAAATGAAGACCTTTCCCGCCAAAAACAAACATGCGCCGAACAAAAAGCAAAAGAAAATCGGACCAAATAAATCGGTGTCGATCAAAAAGTGCTCATTCGCCAATTGATTGGAGAGAAATGGATTCATGAATATCATTGCTTTCTCTTTGATCTGCCCAGGATAGATTTCCAGCTCTTCAAGTAGAGGTGGTTCATTTAATTCAATATTGTCAACGATGTCGGGTGCACATGTGATATTTTGTTGCGGCGACACCGATAGCTTGATTGAACAACCGCTGTATTGATTATCATTTGCATCGAAATATTGACTTTCATTCAGAGCCGATGCATTTGAATTGTTGAAATAATTGCTGACCATACCGAAACAATCTTTGATAACCACATGAATATCGCTGACATTGTGGTATTTGGATTCTGAAATGAAAAGAACCAAATCATAAACAATGGAAAGAATGCAGTTTGAGATATTTGAAGTCGTTTAAAATTTACCCATTTTAAGGTTTGTTCGACGAAAATCGTTTTTTAACGCAGTCTTCTATCGATTGCAATATGATTTTATAAAAACAACAAAAGATACTAGATTTTGACAAAACAAATCAAGACAATGCATGAAAAATGATGAAAGATTTTGTGTGTTTATTCACTAACGGTACCGTGTATCGCTTTTTCGTATGAAAAAGCGAAGAGCGCAATAAGTGTTACCAGATAGCTACAACACTGCCGCCTAATGAAAATACCAACAATTGCTATAAAATAACTGCTTTACAGCGAACAATTTATTTAATTCAGCGCAATTAAAAAGGAGAATTGAGAATATTTCTTTGGCAAAAATCATGTTTCCATTGAAAAATGTCTAAAAATCTGGAATTGTGAATGGAAATCGAATACATAAACTGCGGGAATAACGATGCATAATGCCGTAAGTGAGGTGTCATTGCGTGCACACACAAACACACCATCACAATATTCATCGATGTTTTTGTGATATCTCATATCACATATCACACACACCGTACACCATAATAAATGTGTTGTTATTATCGCCAAATTAGCTGAACTGTCAACAGCAATGCGGAGATGTCAATGTCGTTGTTGCGTGTTATTCTATAGTATATCGGTTGTGCTTGGCACACACGATTATTGCCACAGCAATAACACATATCAAATCGTGTCTGTTGTTAGTGCCGTCTTGACGGACCCAAAGAATATTTATCGTCGATATGTGCTCTGCTTAACATTTCTGGTTGAACAGTGAACGAGTGACAATCGTCTTTCTGGAAGCTCACAGATTTTATAAAATCGTTTACACAATCGTTTCTGTCTGTTTTTTTTTTTTTCAAAAATTTAATTTCACACTTCAAGTCAAAGTGTTTCACACTTTTTTTCTGCAATATTTTCTCGCCTCTTAAGACAGTTGCAAGTCAGAACAATTATCGTAATTGGTTTTGTTGTCAATTTCCAAGAAATTCTTGGTGCTGTAAATAAAAACGATACTTGTAAGTAAACAAATGCAACAATTTTCTACGATGAAAATATTTAGTTTGTGATTTTTAAGTGCGTTATAAAATGAGTTAATTCCAATTTATAAATTAAACGATTTTAAAAGAAAAGAAGAAGCAAAAAAAAAAAGAAAAACACTTTTCAAGGTGCGTATTTCATGCGAAATATGGGAGACATTCTTTTATTTATAGTAAGCTAATTTTGTTGGATGGATCAGAAAAAAAACACGAAACAATTCGAAAATACGCGTTGCGTACCGAAACGCATTTTCTTTATTCAAGTGACGACCTCAGCATATACTCTTATTGCATGACGATTTAAATTAAATAAATATTTAGTGAAGTGCACAACAGAGACCGATTCAGAATCAAAACAAAATAAAACCGCGCCAAGTTATACCATATTCATTACACATCAAAACACTCTTTTGCAGCCGTTTTAGTGCATTTCTTTCTTTAAACAGAAACAAATTTATCTACGCAAATAATTCATTTTCGTGATGAAAATTGGGTTTTGACTTTTAACCATTACCTATTTTTAAAAAAGACAATTAATTTTGAACAAAAAAAGATACACTATATTGACTATTTACGTTACTCGCAGAAAAAAATCACATCAGCTGTTTTTTGTGTGGCATTTCAACTGGTTCAACGCAAAAATGGATGATGAATTTGCATTATGCTGGAACAATTTTCAGGTTTGTCTGTTTTTTTGCAGCCTACTCTTTAAAAAAAATTATTTTAAATATCAACGAGGAAAAGCGTCTTTTTTTTAATTTTTAAACTATTTTTTAAATAATAACTTTTCGTATTATTTCATTTTTAAAGTAAAAGAACCGTTTTTTTTTTTCAAAATGACTCTATTCGATTTTTTGGATTTTCAGGAGAACATTGCGTCCGGCTTTCAAAATTTATTCGACCGTGGCGATTTGGTGGATGTAACTTTAGCATGCGATGGAAAACTGTTACAAGCACATAAAATTGTGTTGGCGATTTGCAGTCCATACTTTCAAGAGATGTTCATTACGAATCCATGCCGTCATCCAATCAGTAAGCATTTTTTTTAATCTATCTACTTTTGATTGGTCTTCGATTTCTTTATGATTACGCGTCGATTTCTTTAATAGAAATTTAATTTAAACGAAACAAAATATTGATCGCTGATAAAAATATCATAGTTGAATCAAGTGTAAGGGTTGAACATCAAAACTAAGTAATCGATCGATGTAAACAAGCATTTGAATAATGAGAGAATGTATCACTTTTTGTGTCCTATTATTAACCGCCGACTCAATTCAATAGCCGACCTTTCTTTGTATTAAGTGAAATGGTGATACAAATTGTTTCCAATTCTGATTTAACAAAAATAGTAAGTCGTTTCGTTTGAAAAATTCATGAAAAATAATCAATAGTTTGTAGCTGGAAAAAGGTCATAATTTTGTTGAATATTTCGAAATTGTTTTTGTTACACCAACTGTGAGAGGTTTGAAAATTGACAATAATTCAAAACAGCCTATAAAAGAAATACAGAAGTCAATCACCTTATGTGAAAGGCAGGCGTCATTTTTATGGATACCAGAATCTTCAAATATTTCGAGAAAACGTGTTGTACCATTATCTAATAACAAGGTACTTAATAATAAAGTGTTGGCGTCGGCAAATTGCGTATTTGAAGTCTGAAACAAAAATAGTGCTATTATTTACGATATTGTGCATATACATGATCTCTTTGGAAATCAGATTATGAGCACATGTCCGTCATATTATGTGCTAGATCATTCAATGGTTGCATGACAAACGAGAGAACTTCGATCCGAAGCTAATTACGAACGCATAGATATTTTTTTTCCGTTCAATACACATTCATATCTTCTTTTCCTTCGAAAGTTCGTATTTTCTTTATCATTATTTGTGTGTTCGGTTGTTGTTGTGCTTGTGAGTCTTGAGCGAATCACCTTTAACCCCGTTTGTTGATATCAAGGAGAATTTTATCTTTTCATTACAGTTGTGTCGGCATAAAGTCGCTCCGAATGCCACCAAAATGATCGCAAAATAAGTCACATCATAGAAAACTGAATGTCGGATGTGTGTGTGTTTTTTTTTTCTTCTTCTTTCGAATTGAGATATTCAACTGAACAGTTTTTCTAATTAAAACACTGATAACTGGAAACAAAATGAACACAAGAAAAAAAAGAACATACGAAGGAAAGACAGAACAAACATCAATCGATCTATATATTGCTTCACAGCATCTACAGAAAATGTTCAGAATTTTGTCTTCTTGTGATATTTTATCAAAAAAATTATTTGAAACACGAAAAGGAGATAATATTGGCGCGCGCAAATCAAATGCGCTGTTGCTTGTTTTGTTGACGTTAAGTGACATGAATATTGTGTGTCATCAATGCCCTTAAAATGTTTCTATTGCGAGCACATGATATAGAGAAATGCGAATCGACGTTACGAATGAACTATCATCAAATTCCTTTATCAATTTTTATGTTTTCAATTTAGCGTGTGCGTCCTTTCTCTGTCTTAGAATCGTAAATACGAAGAGCGAGAGGGAGATAGAGAGAACGAGAGAGATGATGTGCTTCGATCGGCCGTATTTCTCATTCTTTTCATGACAATTTTTATTCGATTTTCTTCGATTTTTGTTTAGCTACCAATGTGAACGCGCGCGCACGCTCACGTTATCACTGCGTTTATTCTCTTTTCTGCTCTTTCTTGCTCAAATATGGTATATTGCTTACTACAGACATCTTTTCTCTAGTCCCAATGTATAACCGCACAACATTTTATTTTAATATAAAAGGAGAAGAACCGATAGGGAAATAAGAGATCATTTCATGTAAAATAAACTAATGACATTTTAACCTTTTGTAGAGCAATACAAAAACACAAATAAGTCTTTCGATATTTTTCATTCGCATTCTGTTTTTTTCCCTTCAAGCAGCGTTTTTTTTTCGTTCACACTTGTTTCTCTTGACTCTGCATAAAAATTGTCGCTCATTTTGATTTATTTGTTGATGTGATGATCAGTTGAGAACAAAAAAAAAGTCCACATCATATTCGGTCTTAATTACATTTATATATTAGATCCATTAAATGATTTGTTATCGCAAGTGTAGCGTACAACTGATATCAGTTGTTCGATGTTCGATTTTGTGTGACCTGTTATCTGCATATTTTAACTTATTGATGCTCATCAATATTTCTAACTTATCGTGTGTTCACACACAAAATGCGTCGATATAAATATATATATATATAACAAAACAGATATCGTCATCCAATATTTGGATTACAAAGTGTGTGCGACGTGGTTTTAAAGCACTTTTCCATAAGGAGCAATATTCTAATTGTGTTTATTCATAAATATTAATTGATCGCCGATAATAATATTAAACAGCTTTACTGGTGAGGCGCGAAAATATCTTTTAAAACTATGGCATGGCACTTGATGGAATGTGACTTGGAAAATGTCTGAAAATTGCAAGTTGGCATACGTTGTCAAATTGAACCCCCATCCATGACCTAAATTTATATTCCTTTGCGTCAACCACTTAATTAACGTCAAATAATAACAAATTTTCGTTCGGATAACTGTAATCATAATAATTTGGATAAGCGAGAATATTCATTAGCAAGATATCTGTTTTGTCTGCACGCAATGAAATTTACATTAACGTCAATCGACTCCCTTGTTTTTTTTTTTTGGTGGATTAGAGAATCGTCACCTACAACATTCCGCGTGTTTGTATACAAATTTCGATCGATTTTCGAAAAGCGTAAACATCTGTAACATGCATTGAAATCATGATAAATCGATAATTTTTCACGTCCCGAAATGAAATTGTTGTGGTGCGTATTTATTATTTGCTATTTGTTGTAAATAGGTTGTTTGTATTTGTAAATGTATTTAAAATGCAACAGATCAAAATGTTATCACATTTTCTGTGAGTAAATTGTGTATCTTCTTTGCGTCTATTTTCTCTTTCCCATTCGACTCAGTAGGTATTCGTTGCTTTTTTTTCTTTGAATATTCTTTTATTTCAATATTATGATAACCTCCGATGCTTAGATCAACAAATAAATTAACAACACGATGTGTCGTACATGATTTTTTTTCCATTCCACACACATAGTATATATGGGATATGTATCATTTCGGAATGAGTTCAGTGAATTTATCAGAAAATCATCACGACAAATGTTCAAAGTTCGATGATGATAAGAATAACAACCATTTTCTAGACCATTTTGTACACCAAACGTGTAAACTATATGTACAGAAATCGAATCTTCGAGTCTTTATAAATATATCGATTCTCATTTTTTGGAAAATGATAACAAAATAAGATAAAATGCAATAAATATGACTCTATTTTATGGCTAAAGAAGAAAGAAGAAAGAAAAAATCAAAAAATTTGATTTACAGTACACAAGAAAAAAAAAGCGTAGATGGATTATTGATGTGGTTTAGCGAAAGTCATTGAATCGACTCGATCGAAAGTAAGAAATGTAATACAAAGATATAGATATTTATATACATAAATGTGAGTACAGGAAGAAGACGACGACGAAGTGAACAAAAAGAGTAATCATGAAATGAACATGCGTTAAGTAAATAAATTCGATGTTGTTTAAAATGGACTATAAAAATTCAGCAGACCTATCTACTGCTAGTAGCAACAAGTTCAATTGATTTTGATATATTGTTTTCATTATTATTGACAGGCGCGCACACCGATATCGCCATCAACAAATACTTCATTAGATATCGATAAACGTATCGATATTGAATTCGGACTCAGTTCAACATAACGGTTTCGGTTTTTATCTCTGTCTCTTTCCATTCCATTCTTGCGTCACATGTTGCGTCTCTGTACCGCGCACTTTTCATTCCACACACTTTGTCACGTTTCGTTTTTTCTTCATCATTCGCGCGCGCAATTGTATTTGTTGTCACCGAAACGGGAGCCATATATTTTAACGAAATGTATTTCATTTTTGTTATAGATAATTATAAGATATTAATCAATTCTATGGGTTTTACTTTAGATTTGTTTGCTCTTAAGTGTTCAATTATTGAACTTCAATAACAAGTGAAGTCGTAAAAAATCATCATCAATTTTTAGAGACAGAAAAGAGAATGTGATAAATGATAATAAATGATAGAAAATTTCATTTAATCGAATATACATACACCGTACAAGACTTTTTCATGCCGTTTTCAATGTACTTATCAATAAGCCATTTCATAACATTCGTTCCAGATATTTTTTTTTATTTCCTATCGAAACTATCGGATTTTATTCTATGAGACAAATTATATGCGGATGTTCGTGATTATGTAATTTGTGTTAAAACATACATACTCAAGGAATCATATGGAAAATGTCTCTCTCTTTCAATGGACACCATCATTTAAAGTTGACTTAAACTGATAACTTTTTGCCGATGTATTTACATATTCGTATCAGAAATGATTTAATATCATATACACGCGCCTTTTAACACCCTAGCTTGTATATTTCAGATGTAAAAATGGTAGTTCGATCGCAACTCTGACGCAACCATAAATCATCAATATATCGTATTCGCTGACAAAAATCGAAATTATTATTTCTTGTAATTATTCTTCATTTTCTTTTTGTTCGTATTGTTTTCGATTTCGTACAAGTATGATAATACAAAACCGTATCGTATATCATTTTTCGTACGAAAATACATTCATATCGATCATTCATCGAACGTAACCAAAGAAATGTGGAAAAAAAGAGAAGAAAATAAGATAGTAGTAAGAATTTGAACCTGAAAAAAGGTCAACATATTTTTTCTCTCTTTGAACACGTGATGAAAGTAACACTAAGACATATTCCTCATTATTCGACTTTCCGCGGAAATTGTCTGCTTTTCTCTTCTCTCATATTCATCCCTTATCAGCTCTAACAACCTAGCAAACGTATTTTCGATCTTTTTTCGGTGTGACATTTCTGATGAACTCATTCTACTGCTCTATTTTCGCCGTGTTGCTCACTTTTCTCACAATTGTGGTAATTTTGTTTTTGAGAATTTGATACTGAATCTTCACAGATTGAATATTGTGTTGGCAACACCTCAACTGATATCGCTTGATAAATAAAGAAACAAGCATGACTTTAGTATGTATATATATTCCGTTGCAATTTGTTGACTTATCAAAACGGAATTCGTACATAAACATTTGCATCAAATGTTACATGCACTGTGCAAACATGCCGTTATGCTCCATACTATATGTAATGGGTTGTACGTAACGACGAGGGGTGTCCCATTTATAAAAAAAGTGGGGTAGAGATAGAGTTGATCCTGTGTAAAGCGGTTGTGTTGCACATAAATGTGATAATAAAAAGTTATTTTTGCCATTTCATTCGAATGCAACCATAAAATTCTATTGTAGTGGTTTATTATTTGTATTCGTGTAAGAGAAAGAGTCAAAAAATGATAACAACAAACAAAATGTCTCAAGTCAAATTGTGCACTCTGCGTTTTTGTATTGTATTTAAACGCATCAAAAATTAAATACATTCTTGCTTTTGAATGCATATTTTTTCTCTTCGTCTCTCTTTGGTTTCATGAATACGATAAAAACGTGCCGAAATACATTCGTAAAGGTTGGAGTGCCAACGATGTATAGTTTTATAAAACTGCGTGCAACAGTTTCTTTTATTGAAGAGAGACAATGTCTGTGCGAAAATGTTTCGCGCGATAAAATGTTATTGTTTCGAATTATTTTTATTGGCTGTGTCAACAAACATATTTACGTTTTGAAATAGAAAAAGAGTGATGAAACATGCAAGATATACATGAGATGTATAATGCGCATTTTCCAAAGAAGATCTTTTAATTTAAAACAAAAAATGTGCCCTACAGACGATATTATTACGAAAGTTAATTAGAGTTTGTTTTGTTAACACATTCCCTGTGACTTTTTCGGAATTTCTGCTATTCAGTGAATATTCACGTGTCATCTAGATTAGTTGAAGAAAAGCGTCAAAATACTAATCATCAAATAATAATTTTATTGCTTTTTTTTGTTTAAACCTAGTCGTACTCAAAGACGTATCATACACGGTGATGACGGAATTGTTGCAATTTATGTATCAAGGAGTTGTGAATGTAAAGCATACCGAATTGAATTCGTTCATGAAAATTGCTCAACAATTGCAAATAAAAGGTCTTGCCACGTCATCGTCAAATCAACAAATGCACCCAAGTCAAGCGCATCATCATTCACAAAAGTCACCGTCCAGTCCGGCTGGTAGTTTTGGTGCGAAAAATGAAAACTATCCGAATGCATTCCATTCGAGTCAATTGAGTGGACACAAACGAGCAGCACTCGACTATAGCAATTTGCATAATGAAAGCGGCGGCGGCAGCGGTTCATCAAAAAAACATTTGAAACGAACATCAGAAAGTGTTGACAATGATGTTAGTACCGAATCAATGGATAATCTTAGCACCTCCGAAGATGGATTTCCAATTCCACAAATCTCGATGATCGAATCCGGACGATTTGATTTATCGAATGTGAAAAGAGAAACTGGCGATTCACCGGGAGCGACACGAAATCTATCAGCACCGTTTAACTTTGATTATAACCGTGAGTAGCAATTCATTTGAAGGCCTTCCTATTGTATGCGTAACAATCGAACTGAATTTATGTAGAATAACAGAAAATTACGATTTTTTCAAAGGCTTAGCAAATGCATCGGCAGCAGGAAGCAGCGCATCAACAATTAATGCCAATCATATGGAAATTCCAACGGGTGAGTTAAACTAATTATGTTTGCTTCACTTGCACACTATCACTTTTGTTACCCTTTGCTGTAAATTCTTGCGTTTTATAAATAAATGGGAGAAATTAAAATGGAAACTTTGCATCTCTTTTTCGAAAGAGCATTTTATCCACTTTTGTAGTTTTACATAAATGTGAGCGGGGAAGTGAAAAAAATGAAATTTCTTCTTTTAGTTTCACCCATTCAAGTAATCTAACCACATTCCTTTTGCATAACTTTGTTTCAACCACTTGCTTCGACTAAATTTATATGTGTTTATTACTACCAAAAAGCTACATTTTGTTTGATTTGTAAATTGACAACAATTGTTTACCTAAAAAACTTATTGTTTTCTTATTTCACCTGTAAAAAAATGCTTATCGATCTACAAATGTACAAAAAAATGAACAAATTTCCTTTGTGAAAATCAATTTCTTTGAATTAAAATAATGTTTTTGTTTGTGAATTTATATGTAAAATGTAAAATTAACCAAATATTCAACTTTTACTTTTAATCCTAGTCAAATAAGTGTTATTATTTTATGTTAAGGTTGAGGCTTTATTTTTCGTTCACACCACACAGTGTAATTTGTTAACAAAAAAACCAGCGTCTCAAAGAAACTACTTATCACTACCTGAACTTTGAGTGCAATCTTTTGTTCTATTCTTGCTTTATTAATAAAATTCAATGTTCACCACTTTTTCTTTTCCACCTGTACAAACCGCACCTATTGCTTTGCGTGTAAATTTCGTATGTATAACTCAATGTTGAAGCGAAACGATTAAAAAGTGATATTATTTGCTTTCTTCCTCTCTCTCTCTCTCATTTTGTATGGCCAATCAAATTTCAGGTGGAAATGTAACGATGCTCTCATCGACGTCGTTATTGCATGCTAATTGCATTTTCAATCGAAACAATACGGTTGCAACGCAACAAGGAATGAAAACGTATTGGTTGTGTAAATCGTATCGCATAACGATGTGCCGAGCGAGATGCATTACACATCAGGGTCGTGTACTATCGGCCACCGGTGTGCATAATCATCAACCGCACATGAAAGGATCGTATCCAAATTCGGAATTTGTCCAAAGTGGCAACACAACAACATGTGCAACAAGCAATGGAAATAGTATATCAATATCAATGCGATTACCGTCTTCAATTCCAGTCACAACAGTAACAACGCAATCACATTCGTCGTCACCGACATCACAATCAATATTGCCAGCAACATCACAACACCAAGAGGTGCCACATTCTCAACATCACTTAAACAATGAAAATCAAACGCAAGAACCGCCAAATCATACGGTTACAACGAATGTTCATCATTCGCCACCGTCAAACCATCAACATCATTCGCATCACAGCGAACATCCAACGTCATCATCACATGCCAATAATAATTCAACATCGCTGCAGAATATGATGCAAAATGTTCTATCACAAAACAATTTAATGCAATTAACGAATATGACACCGATTCTCAATCCAATGCATAACCACTCGCACATGGCACACTTGCATAGTTCACACCTTTCGAATGAATTACATGTTACACCGAGTCAAAATCATGAAAATAATGAAAATAATGAAAATTTACACAGCCCAGATTCGCCCAGAAGTTCAATGCATCATGCTCAACTGGTTCGACACCAAATGACAGACGATGTTAATCGAATGACCCAACATCATTCACATTCGACGGGTACAATGCATGGACAGCAACAGCAACAGCAACATCACCACCACCATCATCATCAATCCAATGAAAATAATTCGCCCGTTGGATTGTCACCAATCGAAACACCACCACATCGAAGTCAATTAACATCTGAATCCGATTCGAATGTTCATCATTCGCTTGCAAATGAAATGACCTCATCGTCATCATTCAAACTCGAACAGATTTAGAGTGAACATCAAATTGAATTCAATGAAATGTAAAGATAGTTAAATAATAATTTAAACCAAAAAACCCAGTGCATTTTGAAGGATTCTGTACAAAAAAACAAATGCAAGCCATTTATTTCACTTTGATTTGAAATAAAATTATGTTTCCGTTTATATAATAATATATAGTTACATTTGAATGGGGTAGAATAAAAACTACTTCTCGAAAAATTGCTATTTTAAAACGAAACTTAAAAAAAATTTCAATAAAAAGTGAATCAATTTTTTTTTGTCCAATTGAAGTGAATCAAGAAAATTTTGTTCAATAAAAGTGAACCAAAAAAAAAATTTCACTCGGTTTTTTCAGTGTAAAATACACTAAAATGAATTTTTTTTTTGGGTTCACTTTTATTGAACAATTTTTTTTTGGTTCACTTCAATTGGACGAAAAAAAATT
Organism: Contarinia nasturtii; assembly: GCF_009176525.2. Taxonomy (NCBI): domain Eukaryota; kingdom Metazoa; phylum Arthropoda; class Insecta; order Diptera; family Cecidomyiidae; genus Contarinia; species Contarinia nasturtii. The sequence continues at coordinate 506,818 of NW_022200178.1, read as the reverse complement.
GATTCACTTTTCATTGAAAGTTTTTTTTAGGTTTCGTGTTTAAACATTTTTCGAGAAGTAGTTTTTATTCTACCCCATTCATTTATGCAAAACATGTTATTGTTATTAAGTAATTTCTAATTAAGAAAAAAATCATTATTTTCGATTTTACTTTTATTTTCATTCGATCCATGTGAATGAGTAGATTGTAAGCATTTTACGTCGTAAGAATTTTCTTTTGCGACTTAAGATGACTTGGTTGAAATAATCAAAAACATTTTACATTCAAATGAAATGAGTTTGCTTATTTTCTAATTGTTTTGGTAACTGCGTATTTAGAAACAAAGTAAAAAAAAACCTAATATACGGAAAAACGCTCGAATAAATGAAATTGCGCCAAATTTTGTTCCATTATTTAGGTATGTTTCACACATTCCACCTTTTTGGAGGTTTTTCTGTATAGACATTCTTTTCTTTCGAAAGAATTCTCTTGTCTGTACTACATTTTGCGTCTATTGACGACAATTCATCTGAATTGCATGAATTACATCAGCTAAAAAAATATCTCCTTAAAAAATTGACTGATTTCCTTTTATTTTTAAAAAATGTCGACGTATAGTAACACCCGGAGAAAAATGGTGCCACGGTAAATTGGAATTTATGCTCAGTCAACGTGGTAAACCGCTTTTAGTTCACGACGGACATTCATTTGGCATTCAATACATTCGCAAGGACAAAAAATACTGGTAAGTAAATCAAACATGATTTTGAAATGGAAAAAATACAATAATGATTACAAAGCCCAATTTTTTCTGGCGTCTTAAAAAAAATTGAACCAATTATTTTCTGCATTATTATTTTGTCTGAGAATTTTTCCTTCTTTTTTTCATTTAATTCCATAGGCAATGCAATTTATCTCGAAAATTCAATTGTAAGGCACGCGTGACAACAACTGATACGGGTGAGATAATTGTAACAAATAATGAACATTGTCACACGGAAATTCGGCAGCATTTGAAAAAAGACTACAAAAACAAATTAATGTTGAACGCTCTCAGTCACTTCAATCACCATCTAAATAACAGCATCCTATCAGGAAATGGGCCAATCGATGTTAGCAATAATAACAATAATCTTAATAATAATAACAACAGCAGCAGCAACGAAAATGCACGTGCTCGATCTTCTTCTCCGCAAATCAGTTCGAACGGCAGCTGGAACTTGAAAAAAGAGTCGAACTAGATGAAATTGCGCAAGTTGATGAATGTGTGAAGTACAAATGCAATGATACTCTAAAATCGTAATATTGAATACTATGAGCAAATTTTGTTTGACCAAAAAATATATATATATGTTTAATTCGGAAAATCTATCGTATGCCATGAAAATGTCAATTAGAAACTTTAGTGTTTAGGGTTTTTTCTCGACTTGTATGAATTGATATTTTGTGACAAATCGGGAAGATATGCAGCTAACATACCAAATGAATAATCTAAATTTAAAAAATGGTTTATTTTGTTTAAATGAACAACCTAAATATAACAATTATAATTTTACAACTTTTTTTATATTAATTTACAATGCGAATAGCTACAATCAAATGGATTAAGTAGAAAATATTAATGGAAGGGCCAAAAATAGCCGGTAATTTACAGATCAATGACATCTCTCTCAACTTATTCAAATAAGACTTAATCGTAATCAATTGTCTTCATTTAGCTAACAATGTCAATGTTAAAATTTAGAAAAGTGACGACCAAAAATACAATAACTGATAAGATTTGAAAATTACGGCAGTTGTTTTGATTTTTTTTTATAAAATCGTCTTTTTTATATATATAAATTTGTTGTTATTATTATTCGTAGAATTAAGTTTGTCGAAAAATAAATATTTTGAGTATAAAAATGCAGAGAAGATATTTTTTTTCGCATGCAATGCACTGGGGGGTTTTGAATAGTTTTGGTTTGTGCTTGTTTCACTAATGTAAAATGGTGACGTGATTACAGCGGTGCATCTGATGAAATCGATAAAATTTCCACCGAACTGTTCGATTTGTTGCTGTCAGATATCGTTAATATGTCAGATTTATCGGTTGATTTAGTTAAATTTTGACTAGTGTCTTCTGTTGATCCATCATAATCGAATGGAGTGGAAACACTCAGCTGAGTGTCATTGACGGTTACGATGCTTATATTTTCTGGTAAATGAAACGAATGTTGAATCTCTTCCTCGCCAAATTCCTCAAAAGATTTGTCTGACGATGAATTGCTTTCATTCTGCTGATCATCATCATAATTTAAACGTTCTTTAGAAGTCGATGGTGCTGTGTCTGTTGAACTTGTATCTGATGATTTCGCTTTTAGTGCAAGTAATTCGGCACCGGACGATTCACCACCAGACGGTTGAATATTTAGCATTTCCATTTTTTCGCTGATAATTTTCATTTGATTATTAGCCAAATCGAGCGCCTTGCTCACATTCAAATCGCGTATGTCGGATAACGGCAATACTTCAATGCGTTGAACCGGCTCGACTGGATCACGCGATGACGATGAGGCAACATCGGCTACTACTCGGGACCAAGCGGTTGGATTCAAAATATACTTAAACATTGATTTAATCAAAGTCACCAAAATATCTTTCATGAAGTAAACCACAACAGCCGTAATTAGAATACCATTTGTTGCTGCAAATAGATATACAAAATATTGAAGTTGGATTAATCGTTTTTTTATAGAAAAGAACATGTAAACCAAGACCACTCACCGCTTATTGAATGCACTATATCAGCCACTGTCATGAAAAATATCTTCAGCTGTTTCATCAGAACATTGGCGAAGAATTCGTGGAAAAGATCAATGACACCGCATTGTGTTTTTGTAGTACTTTGTTTCCTATTTAAAAAAAAAAAAATAAATATTGAAAATGTGTTAAGAATTCTTCGATTGAATTTGTTAAAAAGTATCCGAATACATACTCTAGAAAATCGCGGCATTTGGATCGTCCATCTTTTCCAATGAACCAATCGATCAAGTTCATTTTTTGCGGGCTCACACATGGGTTTTTTTCCACGCCATAAATGAAATCAACCGCTTGATTCAGTTCAATTCGCTAGAAAGGAAGAAACATAAAAGTTTACTCTGCGAACTCTATGGCGTCGAACCGTGTTCGGTAGCGAGAATAGGTCAAAGTGCAATAAGTTACTTACTCTATGACATTCGCTATCTAAATATTCATACAAACAATATACAATTGCGAAGAGGATGAAATATAAATATGGTATTTGGAAGCGACGACAGGCAAAGAAGCTCATTACAAAAATGACAAAATTGATGAGAATCGGTCGACTTCGTGGTAAAGTATTGAAATTGATTTCGGATATTGATGGCACTGACGAGAATGAAGGCAATTTCGGTATATTATCCCAAACTGTGGTTGCAAGATCAACGGTGTATTCTTTCACAAGTTGCACCGTCCCAAATTCAGTTTGTGCAAGAACTTCCGACACCAAGCCATCGATGTAAATCGGATCACTTGACCTTCGCAATTTTTCCAGTTGCTCTTTTGTGATATGGATATGAACATTACGATACATAAATTGTGTCGCCTCATCAAACTAAAAATAGAATCGGTCAAATTAGCACACAAATCAAAACAAAGATATTTAAAAATGTATTATGTCACGTACACGAAATTCGTTTGGATTAAACAAACTATTAACCAATCGTAGATATTCTGATTTAACTGTATTTTCGCATGGTTTACATAGCTCCGAGTGTGGACAGAGTTTTTGAAGTGGGTCCTTATCTTTGGTCCAGTCGTGCGGGTCAACCCATTCTGGATTCAAATATTCGTTATTACGACTCCTAACCACTGTTGCACTGATACAAAATAAAACTAAAACCGCTTGAACTACAAAATAAACAATATCAGTTTGCTGTAATAAATTCAATTCAATAATATGTGTTTACCTTTTATAAAACAGAAAGCCCGTAACATTTTTGATTTCCTTTTTTTTTTTTAAATTAAAAAACTAATAAAATGTATCTCCAATCGAATTTTCATGTGTGTAGAAATGAGACACGTAACTAGGATGTAAATGATGAAATTTTAGTTAAATTACGTAGTTTGTTGATAGCGCTGTAAATGCAAACAATAACTAGTGCGAAGAACGTGCAAGCTGTCAAACTTGTGTATGTTTATTATTCCTTTTCGAATATCAGATGTTTGGAACGAACGGTCATCGGGCAACACTGTGTTTCGCACTTTCAACATTACATCAAACGTCAAAAAAGTAGTTTTCGGTCAGAAGAGGAGAGAAAAAGAAGAAAATTGCATTGTACAAAGCCAACAGACAGTGTTTTGTTGGTGCAATTTTGAGTGCAAAAAAATTGATTTCTTGTTACTGGACATTCAGCATCGGTTTTATTTTGTTTAATTAGATAAAAAAACACACAATGTCCAGACAAAAGAAACTCATTCCGCAGCGATGTCCCGCTGGAATGGAGAGTGATGTAAATACAATCTATGCATTTTTTTTTATTGGTTTATCGCGGTGTATTGTTTGGCCCGTCGATGGTTTATTGATGGGATTTATTTCTCTTTGTGAACAGGATGACAGTGATGAATACACGTACTTCGGTTCATCAATGCAGAACAATATCAAAAAGACGACAGAAAATTTGAAAATGAAAATTGTGCCAGACATCACACAGAATGCTGCTTTAAACGGTTCGTCGTTTGACGCAAGTTTAACGAGTGATGCCGCACAATGGTTACAAAGATTACGTGAAACTTGGCTGGCATGTATGTGTTTCTGTGTTCTATCATTGATTTAATCGAATTGAAATGGACTTGTGGTGTGAATTTCAGATAAAAAAGGTGTCATCACAAGCAATTTGCTGAAGCAATTTTTCTTGTCACGTGCAAACCCATTTGTCGACGCACTGAAACTATATGCGAACTGCCAAAATGCAAATACCGTTAAGTCAAACACGCTGGCTTACATAGGTGAGTTTGAGTTGGTACCACGTGATTTTTCTGACCGAAATACAACAACAATAACAATATGTTTTCTCATTTGCAGTGATTGAAGAATTCCACCGTTTTAAGCATGAGAATCAATTGGTTGGCGCACCATTTTTGAATCCAAATTTGAAAATGGTCGCATTCAGTTTTGGACGACAAAGTAATCATCCGACATTTTTTAAAATGATGGCCAGCATATTCGAACTCTCACGCGAAAAGGATATGTTTGTTGATAAAATTCGTGAAATCATTGCCGAACATAATTACAAAGATGTACATGAACATTTCCGCATCCAAATTCGAAATGTGATTATTAAACAGTTTTATTGTCATTCATTCATAGGCCTGCCAATTTGCACACGATTTGGAATTACACGATGCATTTACGATTTTCGATTTTGTATTTCCATTGGTGCTGCAAGACAAAATCAATTCAGCCGAACCGTTTTTGGAGCAGGCCAAGTCATTGCAAATACCGCTTGTCGAACTGCTCGATTCGCTGCTTGATCGACACTCGTCCATAATGAACTGCGCTGATCCATACATTGCGTAAGATCTTTACTGACTATTCCAATTTTCTTTTTGATCATAAAAAACATTCTCTGAATTTGTTTCTATAGCAAATATGGATACCGTGATCTATGCGTATATCGCTTGCAACCGAAAACTCTGTCCAAATTAATCAAGCGATTGGTAAAACAATACAACATTTCCGATGATGCAATCCCAAATGTGGCCAAAGGAACCATTCGAGGGCAATTGCAATTTCTCATTCGGAAGAATTACGGCGAAAAAAGTTTAAGCAAAGACTCTTGGCGCGAAATGGTACTTCAAATCGTACAAAAGACTGCTGAACTCAATTTGAAGTTAGAATTAATTGATGGTTGCTTGTTCAATAATGACATGAATGAAGCGGCTTACTGGGCCAAGTAAGTTTTTAGCTTGCTCGAATAAACACGGTTTGTCGATTGATTCGAATAACGGTTCAATTTTTTTTTGTAGATATTTCAATGTTCCGATAAGTGAACTGCCGTTAGTCGTGCAAGAGCATATCAAAGAAAATCGTGATTCAGTTCAACGTAAGAGCTGCAATAAAAAATGTGATCAAAATGATAATAAGCGAAATTCGCCGAAACGAAATGAAAATCGTTCGGATCCGAATCGATATTATCAATTAAAATTAAGTCCATCCGCAAATTTCATTTCGTATGTGGATCGTCGGGGTAGTTTTGATGAAATGTTGGGCTATTTGTCACGTCAACCGTTGGTCGCTTTTGATGCTGAGTGGAATCCAATCAAAACTACATTCAATGAACTCGCACTGATTCAGGTAATTTCGAATTTAACAGGAAAATGTATATTGGTTGGGTTGATTCATACCATCGTTGGCAAGCCAACCACTTGATTCACATTTTTAAATACCACTTTAAATCCAAAAACCGGACTTTCTGTTGGAATAAAACAACAGCTAGATTCGAACTAACCGGACTAACTTTTACTTAACATCACGATAGTTAATATATAGTTACCGAACAATGGATTTGTTCGATATGTGTTCTAATTCCATTAATATCCATTTTGCAACATCCGCTATGCGTGAATAGCTATCAATAGAACAATGCTTTCAAAAATAACTATAAACATTAATATTTTTGTAAAACCCCAAATCCGCTAAAACAATACAATATATTTGCCATCTGGATATTTCAGCTCATCTGGATGACATTAGGCGATGATACGGAGTGAAACAATAGAAGTGATTGTTATAGTTATGATAGATAGTATTTCTATTCCCAAAACAATCATTACTATTGTTTTCACTCCGTATCATCGCCTAACGTCATCCAGATGAGCTGAAATATCCAGATGACAAAATCCAAATAAAATCTGGCTAAAACACATCAAAATATTAATATTATGGGAATTCACTTTTTTGTTGCTTCAAAATTTTTTCAGTGTGCCACAACCGATCGAATTTTCTTGATTGATGTAACCTCGTCTGATATTACAATCGATTGCTGGAATAAACTTGCCACAAATATTTTCAATAATTTGGAAATTTTGAAGCTTGGTAAGTGGAAACGTGTGCAAAACATAAAAAAGAGTCAATTGTAAATGATTTCCCTTTCAATTTACAGCATTTTCTCCGCTTGCTGATTTGAAATTATTCCAGAGACTAATGCCGGCATTTAGTGTATCTGTACAAATGATGCAATCGTACTTAGATTTACAGGCATTATGGCAAAAGCTCATCCAGACACCGAACTTCAAGTTTCCATACGAAGGTACCAATGTCTTTTATCATCTTTCCCATTTTTTTATTATGAAAAACTCATTTTTTCCATGCAATTTATTACACAGATGACGAAAAATTGGAAACGGGAGGTGCCCTATCGAATCTGGTACAATTATGTTTTGGCAAGCCGTTGGATAAGTCAAATCAATTTTCAAATTGGAATAATCGTCCGTTGCGTGAAGAGCAAATCATCTACGCTGCACTCGATGCGTTCGTTTTGATTGAAGTTTATGACGTGATTCGAGCTCAATATATGTCGATGAAAAATCTTGACGATTTCGATGAATTTGTGCACAGCTTTCTCATCGAGAATAAAAACAAAATTAGCGTAAATAAGCGAAATCAACAAGGCGCCGGAAATGGTGCCATTCCGACAAAATCACAAATGCGATCGAACAATAAAAATCATGAACCACCGAAAAACCGTCCACATTACCGTTCACACCGAGACGATGACGCATCGAAACAATCATTCTATCCCAAACCATCCAACTGATATTAAAAACAAAATATTCAAGTCATGAATAGACATAATCATTTATTTAACACAAAACAACAACTGAAAAAAAAAAATGAAATAAATGGACAGAGTTTGAGTTTAAATTTGTGTGTTAGTTTTTATTGTTACCATTGGAACTTATGCGATGTAGCGTTATGAAAATTGTTAGCAATTCGCAAAATGAAAATGATTGTATTATGGATATCTGGTTTTATCCATTCAATGTTGAGGTGAGTTCATTGTTTGCTACCAATTCTTTGATGATGTCCAATCCACCGATCAGCTCACCGCCCACATAAACCTGTGGGTATGTGGGCCAGTCTGAATAAACTTTTAGTCCTTGTCGCACCTCTTCATCGGTTAAAATGTCAAATGTATCGTATTGAACCTTTGTTTCGTTGACAATTTGTATGAGTTGCTTAGAGAAACCACAGCGTGGTGTATTTCGATCACCTTTCATGAAAATCATCACCTTTGCACGATTGATTAAGGCCTTCAGACGGTCGTTCAAACTTTCTTTTGAATCTCCGCCACCATTTTTCTCCACAAACGATTTACACTTCAATGACAGCGCAGCGATGTCAACACCATCAATACGATCTACGGCTGAACCGCTACGAATAAACAACACTGTTGGAACGGCTTCAATTTGGTGCTTCAACGATAGCTCGGATAAATCTTCGGCGGGCACATTGAGGAACTGTAGCGCAGATGCATAGTCTGGTTTTTTACTCAAATCGTTCATGACATCTAATATTTGCGAGCACTGTTCGGCCCAGTCAGCTGAGAATAACACCACCGAGACCTTTTCTGACCTATGTTATCATTTTACAAACTATCAGTGTTAAATATACATTGTTTTTTTCCACATCAATTCAGTCGAGTCGAATACTTACGCAATTAATTTTTGGTATTGCGCTACATCTTTCACTGAAATCACCGACATGATAGTTGCCAATGGAGTTATTTTTATTGTATAAGAATGTAAATTTTACTAAAAAGCGTACGTTTTCAGTCAATTATTGACTAAATAAACGATTTTGTTAACTAGACTAACCAATGAAACAATTGGGTTTAAGGTTATGAAATGTCAATAACTTCAACTCTTTTTTTAGTTGCTACTTCACGCTGTACATATTTCGAATTTTCGACATTCCATTCGAACGTAATTGAAATTTCTCAGCAGTTCAAAGTTCGAAATTTGTAGACTGAACCTATTCGAAAATGAATTTATTGAGTAAATAAATTGGAAAAACCTACTTTTCTGCATATTTTAATTATATAAATACTATTAAATAGTTATTATATAAATAGTATGAATGGAATTTGTTTCTATGAAAAAAGACGATAAATTCAAATTTATTCTTTCATTTTCGAAATAAACGTGTTTTTTTATTCATTATTCAACCCGAACCGACAAATATTTGTCAAAATTTAATATTTTATTTTGGGCTTCAACTTGAATGTACATTCTTGATGGATTTGAATAATGAATATGCTCGGTTGTTTGTTGAATTAGTCGAACAAAGACCATCGTATGTTGAATGTCGATCCTTGCATTTCTAAGCTGGTGATCCTCGTTCGTACACTTGTTTACCTACAATACTTGTGTATCCATAATTACTAGGGTGGGTCAATTATTTTTACTCGATGGGCACATCGCGATTCTGGTACTATGGGCCATAACAAGTATTTTTGCCCACGGAACCATACCTATAAAATCATTTTCGAGCCTGCCCATTTTTAAGTATAGATTTTTTCCAAAATATTTAAAAATCGACTTAGATGTTGTATGAAAAAGGCAAAAAAGCATTATTTTTTCTCTAGACAAATGTGTATACGGAAGTTTTTAGGGTCGAGGAATCCATTTTTGATATTTATTTTGCGATATAATAACGTTTTGATCTACCATCACTTACAATGGCAAATAATGTAAAAAACTGCATGATGGCGCCATCTCTATGTGCTCATGAAAATTAGAACAAAAAGTTTGTGTAGAATGTTAGTTGTTTGAAGTTTGAATACGGAATCATTTGTTGTGACGTCTGTCATTTTACGCTCGATAAAGATATACCGTGTAAATTGAACAAAAACCGATTTATTATTTGTAATTGGTGAATTTGTGATGGAAAATAAATTGAAATTACTTTGCACAGTTTGTGTCATCGAAATTAACTGCGAGGACGTTGCATATCACATGGTTTTTCTTCACACAAAATCAGTTGACATTTTTGACTTTTTCGCACCAAAAAAAAAATGTTTTAATTGCCTTTGGTGCTCGTTTGGATCGCGAGTTCAATGCCAAGCACATAGAGATGTCGCTCGGAACGTGAAGCTCAAAAAAAATATACAGGTGATATAGAAAGCAAGTGAGGGTAGGTTTTGATACGATTTCCATACAAAAACTGGCAAAAATGATCATTTACTTCTTTTTTTCCATTTTTTTTTGTTGATGTTGATTTTATCATCGGATCAAAAAATTATGTTCTGCAAAGTTGTTCAGAATGATGAGAGAAATTTTTTGGGTCAGTTGCCCTCCAACTCCCCCACCCCCTAGGGGATCAGGGGTCATAACCCCTTAACCCCTGATTTTTTTTTACCTGAAACCCAAAAATTCGGCTCGAGCATGCCAAAAAACCTTTAGAAAGTGTTTTTTCCAGATGCCCTCCGAGACAATTTTCACAAAAAGTAAGATCCCCCCATTTGGGGTCAAATACTATGAGACTATGGGGGATTTTGTGAAAATTGTATTTTGGGATGCGCATGGTATAATATTCATTGACTATCTTAAAAAGGGCCAGACTATCAATAGCGACTATTATATAGCGTTATTGGAGCGTTTGAAGAACGAAATCGCGAAAAAACGGCCACATTTGAAAAAGAAGAAAGTGTTGTTTCACCAAGACAATGCACCGTGCCACAAATCAATGAAAACGATGGCAAAATTGCATGAATTAGGTTTCGAATTGCTTCCCCATCCACCGTATTCTCCAGATCTGGCCCCCAGGCTCGAAAATGATTTTAGAGGTATGGTTCCTTGGGCAAAAATACTTATTATGGCCCATAGTACCAGAATCGCCATGTGCCCATGGAGATTTTTTCGGCCCCCTACAATTTGACCCACCCGAATAATTACACACCAAATGACGGTACTTAAAATCATCCTCGGCTAACCGCATCATTGCACTGTTTTTATCATTGACCATAGTCGTAAAATCGCTGACGTATTTTCTGTAACATGAATTGAGTGTGGAATTGTCGCATTTCAAGATATTTTAGTAAATTGCACTCACCCAGATGGATGATAATGAAATGAATTAATATAAGACATATCCGCATTTCTATGTTGCATAAACCAATCCATAACCATTACTGAGATGGTGTGCATCGTTGGCTCATAGTAGGTTGCGGAAATTTGCTAAAAATTGTTGGCGTTTCAATAAACTAAATGCGACCAATCAAGTTTTTGGTTGAATTAATCCATTTTCCGTAGTATAGTTTAAAAGTTTCTTTTAATGATACCCAAATGAGCATGCTTTGAAGACATTTTGAGCATAGTTTGAAGATTCGAAAATGATATGATAATTAAATTCTACTAAGCAAGTTGAATTTTGGCTCCAGAGACTTGTTCTGCTTTGTTAAGTGATGAATATTTGATTTTTATAATATTTTATTCTCAAAATAATAAAGTGTTTATAAAAAATAAGTGTGCGTTGACATTTTGGCAAATTGAACAAATTTTGAAAGAATTAAAGTTAAATTTTACATTTTACTACAAGCAGTAAAGTTTACTAGTCTATTTGAGTAAATTAAAATAACACAACCCAACGGACAAATATGTAACGTTTTTAGGACATTTTAACGTTAAAAAATGTAACGCTTTAACCCATTTTTGTGGCAATTTTCGTGTCAAATGGAAGGTAGAATATAGGCATAATGTGAACCACTTTTTCGGCTTTTTCGTGTTGCGATACACAACAACATCTTCTGTGTGTTTCGATTGTTTCTCTTTTTGTTATTATATTCTAAGAAACTGTAGCGGCAATACAATGTAAACAAATGTAAATAACATAAACTCGTTGAGTTCATAATATCGTATTCATACGATTGATTTTAAGCAAATGAAATTTGAAAAACAAACCGGAAAAAAAAGAGGATGAAAATACAAATCTTACTCTCTTCTCTCTGTGTGTGTTTCGATTGTGCATGAATAAAAAAAAACATTGCGTAGGAATTTCAAGTGACTGTGAAATACATTTATAAATGTACCTTTTTTTTAGATTTGTTTGATTTGATTTTAGTTTCAGAAACATTTTTTTATTTTTTTTATTTCATAATTCAAATTCGAATTTCGAATTCGAAACATGTTTGAATGTGTACGACATTTGACAGTTGGTAGCTGTGTGTATTGGTGTGTATCATATCGAAGCCGATTTTTCTGATTACATTCAAAATGTGCTTCGTAAACATTGCATCGTATCAATTAATTTCTTTGAACTAAATAGGGATTTTTTCGCATCAAAATATTTTGAAGTTATTGTTAAGAATAAGGTAAGTAATTATGGTTAAGTTGCCATTGTGTTGAAAAAAAAAAAAACAAAATTCAGTGATTAATAAATGGAATTCTTGTACATGAGATTCATTTTTTGTTTATCGTCATTTTAGCAACGGTTTGGTGTGTTTGGAACGTAACTGTAGAAGTCACTCGATGTCAAATGGAAAGATTCACAGTCCGTTTTGTGACAGTCTTTGTATTCATTTCAAAATAAAAAAAAAAAACATTTTCATCGTTTTAATCAGGACACAGCGTTCTATAGTATAAGAAGTTATTCATTTGAATTGTGATATGAGTGTGTTCTCATTTTTTGTTTGTAACAAATTGTGCTTTGCTTGTAAAAGGAATTCTTGAGAATTATGTGTGAGTGTTTATATTAGAGTATGAAACATTTTGTTTGTCGTCATTTTTGGCTAACATTTGTTCCAATGATTTTGTTTGTTCGATGTTAAACGGATAAATTCACTGTTGGTTTTGAGATTGTCTCTGTTGTTATTTCAAAATAAGAAAGCATTCATAAAATTGACGGTGAATATTCCAACAAAATTTTCATCTGCGGAATATTGGAAAACATTTCATCATTTGAATCAGAATACAGAGTGACATCGTTGAGGTAAGAAGTGATTAATTTGAATTGTGATATAAGTGATTGTCATTTAAATTGTGATCTCATTTTATTCGTAATCTATGCTATTTTTGTTGCATTTTTTTTCTAAATTTGTGTCTATTTTTTATTTTCGAATAATTTAATCAGTTTTTTGAGAATGAACAGAAAAAGACATGGATGACGACGAGCTCGATGATAATCAACCAGAAGAAAGCAAATACGTTGTAATAAAATGTGGACTTCAAACAATCCTGCGACAACAACATGAACGGATTGAAAGAGTTGGAGAAGTTGTGACCAAAATGCTATTCGAGCGCAGTGTTCAAATGACAGAAGTGGCAGCATTGGCATCACTTTCTATTCTTTTTATTTTGAATGAAGCACTTGATAATGACGATCGTGCATTTTTTTTGAAACCACATCCAAGCCTGTTCATTGCCGATTGTTTCAGAGCGGTATTAAACCAACACGTTAACAATATCAGAAGTCAATTTCGGATATTGCCCGAGTTTCGTTTCATGGTAGAAAGAAACAGTGAAGAACAGTTCCGATGGCCAGATGATGAAAAGTTGGGAAATGGTTTGAGATATTTTTATAAACAATATATCACAAACATTCAAACCAATACCAACACATGGTGTGAAAAACGACTTGAGAATTTTTTTCGAATGCGTTGTTGGTATCGCAATCGATTCAACAATGGCTCAAGATTTGATAACATCGACATCAGAAATGCCAAAGAGTTTTCATATCGATTTAAGAATTTAACAAATGGTAATAATGTGGATCCACAACGCGTTGAAAAATTCAATATTTTAATGCGAGATTTGACTGAAATTGGATGGTCGGGAACAGTGAGTATGAAATTTTTCGCAAAATATCGTTGGTTTGAATCACTGTGGTTGTTCGGTCAAATGCAACGGCAAATAGAAGTGTATCACAGTCATGCCGAACAATGGTATACCATTCATGAAATGTTTCGTAACAATCCGAACTTTCAAGAGCCAACAATCAATCGACCACCAAAAATAAGCAGTTTTGCTCTTATACCATTATGCGACTACCATTTGAAAAACGTGCGATTGGACATTAAGGACTTGTATTATAAAATTGTAAACGAGCTTGATTTGGTGCCTTCTTTTCTCAATACGCAGACCAACCGGATGAATAAGAGAAATTTAAAGTACTACACCCAAACTGATCGATCAGGTCTATGGAATATGTTGTTCGATGTCGGTAAAATAAATAAATTGGGCAAATCGAAACCATTCCATCATCAGATTTTGACCGATAGTGTTTCAATATCCATAATGTACAAGAAACCACAGCGACAACAACGACCACAGCGACAACAACGACCACAGCAAACAACCCAAGCGAATCGGGGGCCGGAAAAACTCATTGGCAAGAAATACATCATTGGAATCGATCCGAATGAAAAATCGTGGTTAACTGTAGTGCGTCGCAACATTCAAAAAACACCTGATGAGCCGGCTGTTGAGGTAAGATATTTTGAAATGTAATTTGAAATGGTTTTGAATAGAAACTCATAGTTTTTTGTATCATTTTGCATTTTGAAGGAAAACATTATAATACCAAACCAGCGTTTTCATTGGGAAACTCAGCAGAAAAAACGAGACAAAGAAGCGAAAAAGTTGGCTGGATGGTTTGATATCGAAGAGAAGGAACATCTCAAAACCTACCCATATCGTCCACCATCACCACGTAATTCAACATGGAAATCATACATTGAATATCGCATTAAAATGTTACGAAAAGGAATGGCAGCTTATGCGACGCGTGAATATGCACGACTGGATTTAGACCATCACATTCGCTCGACCAGAGTAAATGATCAAATCGCCGTGCGTGTGACAAACAACAAACCGTCGTTGGTTCAATTTGGTGCTTGGGCGATGAAACCCGATCGACCGTTTGGAATAAAAAAGCGTAAAAGATGTCCGGGATCGCGTAAGTTTCGTGTGAGCATTAAGAAACTTGGACATTCAGAAGTTGAAATGCAAGATGAATGGGGAACATCACAAACATGCGCGAATTGTCAGGAACGTTTTCCAAGGCACACAAAAGATGATCGATTTAAAGTGTGCTACGATTGTAGAGCGAAAAAGATTGATGGCCTGCCAGATTCAGTCGCTGGACTGCCAGATATCATTGTGTCAACGGTCAACAGACGTGTTTTGAGAAGAAAACGTGCAATTATTAAGCGACAAATTATCGATGGCAATCGTGAGGCTGTGAACGAAAAAATTCGGACTGGGCGTTTAATGTCAAAGGTTAAAGTTACCTACAAAAATTGGCCATTAAATGTTGATGATGATGATGTTGTTCCACAAACAGTTACTTGGCACCGAGATATTGTTGCAGCAAAATGCATTATGCTCAAAGGTATGAATCAATTGGAAACAGAATATTCATTATTTAATGTATTTGCTTTAAATTACATAGGACTTTGCCGGATCTTTGATGTACCATTGCCAGTTTCATTGTTAAGACCGCCGGACTACAACAACAATGTCAACTAACAAACATCATCAATTAATCATACATTCAAAAAATTACATAAAATAAAATATTTTAACTATTATAGTTAGCTTAGCTAGACATGAACAGACTATATAAAGTCTTGTGGTCTAGTTGTACAATAGTACAACATTGTACGGAGGGGGAGTGCCCGTAGGTGAGTAAAGTTTTTAATTTAAAAAAATCATTTTATACCCAGTTCAACTGATATTAATGGTTGTCTTTCCATTTTTCCATGTTTTCACACCTGAATGTTCCACCATGCCAAACCTATGGAAATGACTGAAACTACACACGAATCTAACCCCGAAAACGACCGTCAATATGTGCTTCATAATGGATACATTTGCCCTATCAATTGTTTGCTGGGAATAGAGCAAATTATCAAGATATCACAAAACAAATTGAAACGTTCCACAATGGGAAGTAGTGCAAAAGTGTGGATCACCTCAAACCTTCTCATCGCCTTTATCCTTATGAATTTTTCTTCAATTAATGATTTCATAAACTTAAAAAATAATTTTTCGTATTGGACAAAATGTTCTAAAAATGTTCTTATGGAAACTTTAAACGTCCTTTCAGGCAACACTGAAACGATTAAATTGCTAATTGAAAAGGAAGAAAATCTACGAGATCCAATCAGAATGAAAAAGTACGCATTCCTTATCATTCAAATCACGCTTGGCGAATATTGTATCAAATCTGCGGCTAGTAGAAATGCGACATTTCTAGATAGGATCATGTATGGTTGATTTGGAGACTACATTAATTTATCATATTTTATATTTCTTTAAAATATTCAGCTATTTTTTGTCGATGAGATTACATGACAGTTTACATATATTTTTAGATAATGATAAAGACTTTTGTGTTTTTTAATACTTTACGTAAAATGCAAAAAATACAGTGAAATCCAATACAAATGATGATTGATTTAAATAAAAAAAAATCTGCACTGCAACAATTACAATTCATTGTCGATGATCTCGACTGAAACCAATATTGAATTGGCTCAAAGACAGCTCATGGATGATTTTGAGCTAGGATGACACTTGTACGTGTATTATAATAAGATTATTACAATTCAGAATATAAATGACATTATTGAAAAAAGTGACTTAATCAAACGAGTTTTATTTATTCGTTGTGTATCATAAATACAGATTTATTTTTTTTATTCAATGCAAAATTAGAATGACGTTTCTTCTAAATGTTTTTATTTTCATCATCAAGATTGCAATCTTACAAATATTCAAATAAATAAATTACAACAAGTGAAACATTTTTAAACCAAAAACAATTGCATATTAAGGAATTGGAATGACAATTTGGTCTGCTGAGCAGAGTCCTTCATAAACTGGATGCTGTTTTTTACATCGAGAACCAGCTGGACCTTTTGTGTATACCGGCGTTCCGATAACATTTGTATAACCATAGTTACAGACCAAATACCGATAGAAAAAACCACCTTCCTTGTATCGAATCATTGCGCAACCAATTGCATTATTTTTATCACTGACCATGACGGTGAAGTGACCGATCTTTTTCCTAAAAATGAAAATTTCATCAAAATCACAACATCAACGAGAGGTTAATATTTATTTACCCCAATGGATGATTATGGTATGAATTGATGATGCCCATATTGGCATCTTTGTACTCGACGAACCAATCGTTGATCATATGTTTAATTGATGATTTTGTATTTTCATATCCTTTTGTGTTTCCACGTCGTGCAATATTCTAAAAAAAATCGAAAATGATTAAATAAAGGATGACATTTATGTGGTTGTTTTTACCTGACCCGCCCACGGGAACTTTTCTGAAAATTTTCATTCGAAAACTTTTAGTTACTTTCTAATGAAATTTGCTTATTCAATTCATTGCCGACTTTGAATCGACTACTTTTGAAATAAAAAAAAAATCATTTACCTGTTGCTCGGCATTTATCGTGCCCATAGTTACAAGACCGTGCATTTATTTTCGCCAAATAGGCCAGCTCGTCACTCCATTGCTGAAAATGACACACCATTTATCAACTGATTCGATCTTGTTTAAAATTTAAAAAATGTTGCTTACAAAGCATGGCATTTTGGCAGCTGAACTGTATTTATCAATTTGGCCCAACGCAATTTTGTTTCGCATTCGATTATGCATAGACACAATATATTCCTTTTGCGAGGCGCTCATTTTTAAAAGTTGCTTATCGGCTGAACACATTTTTCCAAAATCCTGCACAATTCATCAAATAAAACGAGTCAATTCGATAGTTTTTCCACAATAATTTTATTTATTTTCAAAAAAACATACACCATTATTATGGCACGCCACATGATTTTCACAGTAATTACAATAATTGGTTGCTTCTGTGATGTGAAAGCTGAAA
The DNA here is from genome assembly GCF_009176525.2 of Contarinia nasturtii. Classification (NCBI taxonomy): domain Eukaryota; kingdom Metazoa; phylum Arthropoda; class Insecta; order Diptera; family Cecidomyiidae; genus Contarinia; species Contarinia nasturtii. Next base: position 488,926 of record NW_022200178.1, on the reverse strand, counting down.
ATCACAAGAATCACCAATGTAAATAATCCAAATTGCTGAATATTTCGGTGCACAGCACTAAATTCACTCAAATTAAAATGCATTTTTAGTTTGAAACGAAAAACAAAAAAATTTGCCTATAGACAAAAACGTCTGAAATTGCAAATTTGAACACAACTATGCAGAATGTAGGGCAACAACAGCAGAAATAAAGTCTCTGCTTTTTGCTACGAACGTTCGAATGAATGATAGTGTTGTGCTGACCGTTGATGTCTTTTATATCAATTTGATATTACAATGAAAAGCATGTCGGTGATCTTTTCCTTGTTTTGTACATAGTTTAATTAAAATCGTGAGACGTCTCATCTCGCATCCACTGAACGCAGATATACACAAGAAACGAAATGCCCGACCACAAATGGCAATCATTTATAATTGTTACGATGCAGACTATTATGTTTCTCGCTCAATCGTTATTTGCTTGCATTCATTATTATGAATCAAGTCAATCTCAGATCGATATCGACAATGTCTGCGTGTTTATTTCGCGCTTATCGCACACTTCAATCAATAAACGAATGACCATTGTTTCATTGCTTTTAACAGATCGTTTAACACTTGCTAAGTCAGCTAAAAAATAAGATTTTTTTTTTTTTTGGCAAATATTAATTGCTTTTCTCTTTGCCTATACAACATGAACAACATAGACAACAAATGCTTCGATATAAACAAACTAGTTCATGATGAGTACGAAAAATAATAATCATATCAATCGGAAATAAGTCTTTTTTGTGTCCGATTTGGACAGTCCAATTTTCGATATATGCTAAGAGAAGCATGATATATCATAAATCGCAACAGAAACAATGACTCGTCAAAAAAAAAGCATTCGACAACACACAATAGAGTAAACAAGTTGTGAACAATGTGAAGCTGAACATCTATGTCGAGATCAATTTTGATATCAACGTGTTGCTCGTTCATAGACGAGCAATAAAACACAAAGTTCAATAATTCACGTTGAGATGAGAACCGGTAATAAACGAAAACGGAAAAACGATATTCAAATGAATATGTGCGCGACAATAAGCTAAAATCAATCAATTGTGTAATTAAAGGTGGAGTTCTACACAGGTGAGGTGTAGAGTAGCGAATGGGGTTTTATGTGAGTGAGCCGTTTGTTGTTTACGTAAAATCTTCCTATCTTCTATCTCCGATCGAAAAAAACATTCTCTAATGTACATCTCACCCATAGAATAAATAAAGACACAAAAAGTGCCTGCTTATACGATGTTATTGATTATTGACTCAAGTTGCAATAAAACGATGTTGTGACAAAACGTCATTGTTGATGAATTTATTTGACAATTCTATGAACTTAAGCGGGCAATTGCACTTGTAATTTCTGACAACAAAAATTTGTACTGAGAATCGATTGTTTCGATTTTTATTGCAAAATCAAATACAGTAGCATCGTTGAAGTAGCAATCGGAGAGGTGAGAAGTTGAGATGCTTCGTATTCTGGGATTTTTATATAAATACAGCCGCTGAGAAATATTATCTTTCAGTTATTTTATGGTTTCACCTAGAACACGTGAACATGTATCAAAAACTGTTATTCATTTGCTTTCTGAGCATTTTTCTTTTCAAAACTGACACGTTGGCAGCAACAGCCGATGAATTATTCTCTGACATTCCGCGCGCGTATTTGGAAAGACTTATTGGTAATTTGGATGGATTGACGTAAGTGCACTGATTAAATCAAAAAACAAGTGTTCATATTCTACATTCATCTTTTTTTAAATTTAAAGTTTTGACATAGAACAACAAGAGATTGTTGAAGTCCCGTCGATCAAATTTAAAATTCAAGTTCGTCCTGGAGGGTCATCGACAACAACATCTCCGTCATCACCATCATCAACAACTCCGTCTTCAGCGTCTTCAAAAAGAATGTCTCCATCGTCAACGTCCAAGATGCCCGACATGAAGTCGTCAACTACACCGATGCCAACGACATCAACTCCATCTCTAATTAGAAACTAATCCATATTTGAACGGAGATTTTGATCAAAAATGCAAATAAACCATGTTTTTGTAATTGTTCTGGCAATTAAAATGACGTAGACGAGTTGATAAGATGTAATTGATTTTTGCTTCGAATTATAGTCACGATCTATGTTTACTGCTCATTCACAAGCAAATAAAATTGAAACTATTAACATTCATCATACAAGGTGTGTTTATGTTTTTTTTTTCTTTTAATTTGCAACGGCGACAGGTGATGCGCGGTTTTCATTAGGCAATAAATCAAATCTCCGTCGAGATAATCTTCAACATTAAAGCAATTACATCTCGAGATTGTAGTATTATACATTGAACTTGAACTTGGATAGCAATGATTGATTGAAGATCGTGTTAAATTAGCATGCAGCACTTATGTTGTCTGGATTTAATCGGAGCGAGTGATTTTTTTAGAAGAAACAGATTACACAGTCAATTTGAATGAAATCTGTAAAATTGTATTCTAAATGTGATAATGTTCTAGTTTTGGTGATTTAGTATATCTCAATTGAGATTACATAAGAATCTATTTTTGAAAGAATTATAGCACTTAACGACAACAATTACTCTTACAGTCACACAATTTTTATTATTATATGGATGGGTAAGAATAACAATCCGACTTGTACGCAAAGTCCATAAAAGTGGAACACAGAGTTTTTTATATAGTTTATTACAACAACAATTCTATGTAAAAAAAACTCTGTGTTCCACTTTTATATAGACCCTGCGTACAAGTCGGATTTTTATTCTTACCATTCATATATGCTTTTTATGCCCTTGTGAAAAAAATGACTGACTAAGTCGGTTATGTTTCAGAGTTAACTGAAAGTGATTAAGTCAACATAGTTGACAAAAGTCAATTTCATATACTTATAGTTAACCGTAGTTAACTATGATCATAATCAACATTTCTCAACTCAAGTTACATGAAGACGCATATAGTCACTTATAGTTATAGTTTAGCTGGCTGAAATATCAGCCATTTTTGTCCCAAATTAGTCAATTTATAGTCGACTATGAATTCGAAATATTTCCACAGGGGTGTTAAAGAAATTAAATTCGAAAACATAGAAAGTTGACCTATTTCTATTCTTAAGTTCATGTCCTCAATAAATTCCCAATGGTAAAAGTTTTTTTTAGTAATTAAAAACACATATTTTTTTAAATTATAAATTGAAGACATTTTTCATTCTATTTTCAAGGGATTTTATTTCAAACAAGATAAAAAAAAATTCTGCCATCATTTTTTCGAGTTTCCATCCGAAAATTGAAGTATTCTGTCCAGTTTCTGTAAGACGTCTATCAATTTCGCCAAAAAAAATCATAATGATGGTCCTAAATTTAGCGACAATTTTGAAATTTACTCCCATTTGCCACGAATGAAATTATTTTGTCACAAAAAAACTGCATATTGAAATTCGATGTTTTAGTGGAAAAATATGGATTTTCGAAAAATTCAAATTTGCCGCTCACCAGCGCCACCAATATCATGTTCGAAAATGGGATAAAACTGACATTTCATTCGATGACATTTCTGGATACTTCCAATGAAATGACGTGCCTAAATTAATATATCAACAACAAAACAGAACGATTTCATCACTCTCAGCGAAACATAAAATAAATTTTTTACGCTCAAAATCTTTAAAGTGAACGAAGAAAATGGTTTACGTAGACAGGGGTAAGTAATAACTGTTTCAATTATTCGTAAATTAAATGAATTTCATCCAAATTCAATGTAAAAAAAATAATAATACTGAAAACAGTATGTGGATAAAAATAGAAAACATGACTTCCTATTTTAAAGACCACGTAATCCAAAGATTTATGTCTTTCCACAGATGGTCGCGTTTGTAATCAACGACCGTGGTCGATGTCGCGAATATTTTCGATTTTTATGGGCATTTACACAGGCATCATACTATTGTGAGTATTAATTTTCGAAAAAACGACGAAATTTTGGACGAAAATACTAATTTATTTTTTATTTATTTAGCTTAGAGACGATGTTTTCCCCGTTTGCGAGTTCAAACCCATCCAGTGGAGGAAGTAGACGCGGTTTCTGGGGTGGTGGCAGCGGAGGTAGTGGCGGCAGTGGCGGAAATGATGGCAGAGGGTAGGTTTTCTTTTGCAAATATGAAGGAAAACATAGCAAATTTAACAAATATTCAAATTTTTTCAGACCACCTCGAAATGGACCCCGCCGACCGATTGGCCGGATACAACATTACAGCGAAATAAACGGTGGTGGATGCGCTGGTGGTAGTTGTGGACGTTAATTCATTCCTTTTACATCTCCCAATTCGATTAATAAGCGATTAGATATACGTAACACAACTAAAATCCAATATTTTCAATGAAATAAAATATATCGTGGCATAAAATTTTGTAATACAATTTTATAAGTGGCAAACACTTTAGTTAATTATTTTTTATGAAATAGCAATTTGTGGAATAATTCTCGTTTAACTATGTATAAATCTGTAGAAGAGAGTCGGTGTGTCATGAAATAAAATGAAAATTATCAACTCAACATTTTGGTATTTATTTTCGATTTATAATGAAATTATGTTAATATTGTTTTGAAAATTTAGTAAATACTTCAATTATCTAACGTTATTTTTCGTACAAAAAAACAACTTGAATTTTATCATGTCGGACAAAAACATATGAAATTACATTTGAATAATATCATTTTTAAAATAATTCATTCAAACTGAATTCATCATTTAACCTTTAAACAAGCGAGTATGAAAAATGAATTGGTTGCCAACAAATTTCTTTTAATAACAGAATTTATTCCGCAATTATATTAATCCAATGTTATTTCAGCACTGGGCTTATTTCATCTCATATGTGTTCTGTTGCAATTTGTGTGACGCATTGAGCGCGGACTCGTGGTGGAATGGATAAATTTAAATGATAAATATAGGCAGAGAGACAATGTACATAAAAAACAATCTATATATATTGTTGTATGCATATGAGTAAAACAATTGGGGGTCAGATTTATGTACATACTTATGTACTGTGAATTGTAATCCGAATAATGGGGTATGGTGGTGGTCATCGGCTGTATTTGAATAAAATTGACCCCGGTTTAAAAGGATGTGCATCGATACTTTGGTGCACATAAATTGATTCATTTTTCAATTTAACGAAATGAAAATTATCATAGATTTGGTGTGATAAGGTATCAAAGGATTAATTGCATTAAATTCTTTGTCATTCATCCTCATGATTAAAATTCTTCGTGCCAGCTTAAAGAGTTTTTGTTCGGCTTATACACAATAAATCTGTACTACAAGTACGTCGTTGGGTGTATAACAAATTGCCGTGTAATCGTTCTATGATGCTTGTCGTAAATATCATATTATGATACTCATAGTAAATGTGCAAAGTTCCAAAGTGAGTGTGCAGAAATAATGAACATTCACACAGAGAGCCACATTTTATTGAAAATATTTTATTTGGATAGTTCGGGTCATGTGTGTTAACCCATCGGGTCATACTCGATTGGCCGAATACGAATGTAGAAGATACATGTAGTGCATTGATAACAATTATTATTGCTGTTGTAGAACATTATTTTTGCATTTAAGCGTACGCGAAATCACATATCGGACCGTCAAGCAAACCGTTTGATTTAGTTGTTACAATTGGCGTTGTTATTGTTATTGTTTTGATGATTGTGATGGTCATGGATAGTGGTGGTGTGGCGGTGGCATTGGTACAACGACGATACAGTATAGTGTGGTATGCAATGGTGATTTTGCTGTTGTAACCGTAAATTGGTTTATTATCTGATCGTAATACTTGTTTTGATTGCGGTTTTAATTAATCTGGTAAAAACATCATTTTCGGCTGGAAAAACGAAAACTATGGCAAGTAATTCACACAGCATTTTCTCGTGAAAATTTATGACCCCAAACGCTCATTTTATAATTCAGTCTCTCTATCAAATCGTTCCAAAGTATAACCTTTATTATTATTTTGTTTCGAAAATTATTTCGAATGGCGGCAAAGATGGCCAAATTATTGCATGGCTAGATGCAGTAATGAAGTTTTTGATGGAACATACACTCGACTTCACTGCTCTACTCTCTCATGCAATTCGGAACTTGTTCATTGACCCATTCGCCACACACATATATTCGAATGCAATTTAACAAATTAAAAATTTATTTTTGATAAATTTGCTGGCGAATGCAAGTTAAAATGCAACTTCCCATGTTGGCCAAGTCAATTTTACGCTTCAATTCATATCCCGCCTCCCCCGCTACAACATTCACATACTACATTTGCTTATCTTTTACATTGGCACAGAGATTTTATTAACATTTTAATCATCTATTCGATTTTATCAGAAAATTTTAAATTCAACGTTCTCAAACATTGTAATTTGCTCGAAAAGTTGATAGATAGTAATTTGCTCGTAAGAACAAAAAAAAATTACGCATAGTTTTCTCTCTTTTAAAAATTACGATGAATATATTCAACTTGAAAAAAAATTGGAAAAAGTAATGAGAAAACTAAATTAAGTTAATCCAATTGATGAATATGGTTGGTGTAAATGCCACACGATATTTCCTTGGAAAATTTTATTGTTTCCAAGTTGTTTCGAATCAAAACGAAACCCATTTTTGTATGCATTCCCATTTCTACTCAACGTTGATAATTTCGAATAGGCTTGATTGGCACTTTGATTCCATTCTGGTGTGGTATCTTCTTGTTTTTTGTCGCTTCGTTTTATTTCAAATAAATTGAAAACAAAATCGCTCCGAATGAACATATTTAGTGTTGATGCATGCACTTTGTAAGTCTTTTCATATATGGATGGGAAACATTCCAGACAGAATATTCCGCTCTTATCATCATCTGAAGCGATGTGCACACATTGCATGCAAACAACGGCAAAAGTGCCAGTATTATATCAGCCGTCGTTTTTGCTATTATCATAAAAACACAGCCCAGAGAAAATTTTCGTTGATCATCGGTGAATGCGGAAAAGTTGTTGTGTATTTATGTCATCAGTTCCATCATGCGACTATCGCAATGACAGTGCGACGTTTTTGTTGGCGCAAAGATGGTTTGGCATACCATTATTGTTAAAGCTGTACGCTAAATTTCACAAACATTTAATATGCGACCACCAGAACAAATGAACAAAATGAGAATGTTGATGGTGTTGCATTTACAACAGATAGAAAATTCCACCGGATGCTAAGAAATAATTGGGTCAAAGCTTCAGTTTTATTGGCAAGCACGTACATGTTGGTAACAAAACGATGATGAAAATGAAGTTTTTGAATTATTTGAGTAAACTCGCCTTATTCATTCGATCAATATTCGTTTAATGTTTTAAATCAAATCACTCGACGATTCCAAATGTACTTTCTTCATTTTCAAATTACACTTTTTGATGCAGCTTCCATGCTATATGGGGATTTTCATTCTTGAAATGTTCTGTTGATTCATTTTTTCGCCGACATTTGAGCGCAGAGCAGAGATCCAATCAGAGCATAGCACAGAAAAATGAACGAAATAGAAGCAAGAATCTCAGTTAAATAATAAATTCAATTCGAATGTGTTTCATCTGCGAAATCAGTTAAGCGAATTTGAAGAAAATTAAATTGAAATGTATGTGTCTGGTGTTCGATCGATGTCATCGGTGTTGGCTGCCGTTTTTCTTAACCCACAACATTTTCCGCGTATTGGCGTAACAGTTTTGTATCAAATTGAATTGTTTCGCGAATTGTATGTTAAAGTCGGACATGAAGGACACAAATGTTCGAAAATGAAATCGATTGTATAATATGTCTATTTTATGCTCTTGTCGACGTGTATTTTACATTTTCGCTGTTGTTGTTCTACGTGTTTTTTTTACTATATGTGGTTGTTGTCATTGTTATGCAAGTACAGAATGACAACCTTTCTTCATGTATTGCACATAAAACAATCGGAAAATGTAAAATGATGACGAAGTGATAGTTTTGCATGGCATACATAGCATGTGTGTCACATATGTGTGCGTATGAATTTCGATTGGGAAATGGATAAGGGAATCGACAATTGAGCTAACAAAAAATGGGCCACCACCAACACTCATATTTCAAATGAAAACAAATGGCGAAATAAAGGAAATAAATGAAAATCTCTTTCTCATTTGGTAAAATATCGAGAAAACGCATACGAATATGTACAACAATAAGAGACGAAACAGTAACGGCACAAATTTCAGTGCGTCGTTTAAAAGAAAATTTATCAACGGGCAAAATGTCTTTCATCCATATTCGATGACATGTTCAGTGGCACCGTCATATTGCTACTGAATCCCCATCCATCCTGACATAATAAATTGCTGGGTGTGTGTGTGTGTGTGTGCAAATATATGCGCTCTGTTCCAGTTGCCAATAAATACTTTTCCTTTTGCCATTCTGCACATTTAACTGAAGATGATTTTATCTCTCTTCGAATGTGTTTTTGGAGTATGTTTTGAGTGTCTGTCGTAGCAAAGGGAACGAGCGAGTGTGTGTGTTTGTGCGCGTGCTAGAGATTGCAGTCTGTTCGGCGATGCTTAAAAATGTTTCATTTTGATTTGCATATTGTATTCGATTTAACCGCAACCTACAATCGCATACCATTCCTGATATGTGTAATGGTTGCAGCATGTTGTTTTTATTGGCACAAATTCCACAACACTTTTCCATTTCCTCTCCTTCTCTCGCTCCCACTGTCTCCCAACAAGACAACGAATAATGGACGCGCTTATGCACAAAAGATACACACACACACACACCAAGCCAAAAAGAGTTATATTCTTTGCCGAAACAATAAATGTGAATTGCGGTTTCGAAAACAGCATTTATTTTGCAATTTAGATGTTTATTTTTCTTCGTTCTTAGGCTCGACATTTCGGCTTGTTTTTCATATTTTACAATCGTTTAGAATTTATATATTTTATGTTCATGCAATAAATCTGGAAAAGGGAGCCAAAGTGGGAGTGAGAGAGGTAGAAATCGTGTATTCAAGTGCTATTTGCAAACTGATTTTAATTGAATTTCAAATTACTGCTACAAATAGGAACTTAGCATACAAAGAAAAATGTGCAAATTTTTTACGGCATTTTTAGCGCTGTTTTCGAATTGTTGAATGTCATTAAAACTGATACACATTTGTCTAATACAGAATCAAATAAAAAACGAATGGCTCACTAAATTTAACCTTGAGTTTTCAACAAAATTTCCAAACATTTCTATTCAAATTCTCGCAAATTAAATTTTTTTTATTTCCTTTACTTTTTCGTCATTTTTGAATGTAAAGTGCTTTCATCGATGAAGAAAAAGAAGAAGTATAATTTTGAATATGTGTACACACAGAATTCATTTCGGCGACAATTGAGTGAATGCAAAGTTTTTATTGCCAGTGTAAACCACACGCAATTTTATTGTATTATCTTGATTCTGTGCTGTGGCGCATAATTGACTGTGGTGTAGAGTTTTTAATGAAATATGATTTTATTTTGCAAAACACAAATTTTATGTGAGAATGCTCTCTCGCATACGACTGGCACATACATTCAAAACCAGTGCCACATGTTTTTTGAGCATTAATGGCGCGAGTGTTTTTAAATGCTCGTAGTTTATAAGTGTTTCAATATGGTTTTCATATTTTTCAGTCTGCATTTTTTTCTTTTTGCTTCACATTTTTTTTATTGTTAAATTGTTACTATAATGGTTGAAGGTGTATTCACTTCTTTTGGTGCGTTCGCAATTCGATGAAAATTCTTAATTAATTTGATGCGTTTGAGTTACTTTGTAATAATTTAATTAATTTGAAATGTATATATGAGTTTTATGGCGCTGTAAAACAGACTCATATTTTGTATGTGTATTTTTCGACAACCGTGACAATTAATCTCATTTCAACAATAGCAAAACGCATTTACGCAAAAGTCGAAGTTTTCACCAGCAACACAACTTAAGTGATATTTGTTCTTCTTCTTTTTCTTCTTCTTCCGCTGCAGAGAGAGTCGACTGCGTATGCAAAGTTAAATATAAACATATCCACAAAGTGAAAATACCACATTAAAAAACTAGCGCACAGACACACATAAGTGAATTTAATTTGGCTTACACAAAATCCGCAAATTTATTAATAGTAACTTTATGTTTGCTATTTATAATTTTTCAAGTTAATGAGTTGCATGCAAAATCAAGAATATTTGCTCGGAACATTATTATCAAGAATGCAACGAAAGTTGCCACCGCATACACAACCACAATATCATACGACCGAAGAGATGTGTGTCGTCTGTCGGGGGCAAAAGGATTTATCATCATAGTTTAAAGATTTAATGGGGAAATTTTTGAACCATCGTCGTTAAAAGAACATAAAGTGTATGCAACGTGATTAAACACCCGCAAGGTAATTTTGTTGTCACATTTAATGAAAACTATGCACGTAAAATTACTGATCATAAGGTGCTTGGTCTCATACCAACGGTAGTTGTTTTTTTATCAGGGATAAAAGTACTTTGATACTTACTTGAGAACACTGTCATTAAGAATGTTTAAGTGAAAAAGACAATATTATCCAGGAAATGCTTGAGGATCCTTACCTTTCTCAATTGAAACAGATTGTCCACTGACGGTCCACAGTGACGTTTTTTATATGATAAACGACTACACAAAATATTTGTTGACCATTCAGTGTCTAGTCGGTTTCCCACGTTTTGAATGGCGTTTTTTTATTGGTCATTTATCTCCAACTGGGAAAATAATATCAAAAACGAATAAAAAGCTTTGTTGATTACCATTATGTTTCTGTTTTAAAAATAGGGCTGTTTTTCATTTAAAATGGCACCGAGTCTACGAATTTCAAGGAATTTTATTTCATTGGGAGAAGAGTATTTTAGAAAAAAACTTCTTGCTATTTTATTGAATTAGAGAATGAACGTGATTGAACATAGAGAGATTTTACTAGATTTGATTCCAATTAAATCAAAGAGCCATTCTGTAGTACTCTAAGTAATTACTAAGGTTATTATTCATGATTTTTTCTCTAGAAGTGGTGCTATACATATTTTTTTCACAAGTATCAGGAATTTGAATGTCGATTTCATTCGAATTCATTCTACGATTTGAGCAAATATTTATTGTTACCTTTTTGCCCTTGGTTTAATCTATATAATTTTTCTCTTTGTTTAGATCAAATGCGACTCGCTTGATATTTAAAGAATAATTTGCACCTTTTGCATTTCTTTTGCAAAACAATATCAAATTAAAAAGACCAACTCTTGTTCATTTCAAATCGAACATTTCTGCCTGGCTTTATACTTACACAAAATGAATCTCTCATTTAACCACCGTAAATATATACTCTCTCTCTCTCCCTCCCGCTCAATTAACTGTAATTTCATTAAATCCCATAGATGAAAATATCTGTAGTGCCGAGATCTTCAATTACTGAGATTAAAACATGTTGAGCAAATTTTTGAGCAGCTGCTTGAGATTTACCGTATCTTGTTTACTGAAAACAAGAAATTAAAGTAGTAAACAGAAAAAGTCTAGACGCCAGAATGGATAAGATAATATGGATGATAAAAGGTCATGGAAAGCATTTTTTCTTTTCAATTCGATTAATCTCTAAGGGGGTGAGATTTTTCGAATGAGGCGCACGTCATTTATATGCCATTTCAATAGTAAACGAATATTAAAAAGCAATTTATTGAACAAAAAAAAAACATCATAATCTGAAAATCGTCGATGGAAATCGGATGTTTAAAACCAATGGCAACGTGTTGCCCTGATGATGGTGACGCAAACGATCTGATTTTATTAAAGACGGTCGTTCGATGAAAATTCAATTGACAGTACTTTTATTATTCCATTTACCGATGCTTTGCTGATGAAATCGTTGCTTATCAATTCGTGCTTGAGGTGTTGTGGTATCTGTGTAAGCAGTAATACAATTGGAAATGGTGGAGAAAGAACAGGACATGCACCAGCGATTTCATTCAATTGTGACAAAAATTTGCAATGAATTCAAACAGTTGGTTGTTATTCTATCGTGTTCTTCCTCTGTTTTCGACCAATATGAATTGAAGTGTTTTCTCTTTGGCGCATCGTGTATCTGTATGTGTGCGCGCCAGCTAGAGAAAAAAAGCTGTTTTGCTGTCATGTCTTTTGTATTCATTATTTTTTATGTTACACTTGAGTATTTGAAATGTTGACGGCACTTATAGAATATTAAATAAGTTGGGTGAAAAAAGTTGACTATCTCGTCGCTGCTGCACTAATGGATTCATGCACAACGTGTATGGGTGTATGTGTGTCTGTATTGTGGATTATGTGGTATGAATAAAGTAAAAGCGAGTAAACGAGACGGGGAAAAAAGTAAGCATCAAATGGATGATAATGATAACGACGATAAAAATAGCAGATAAAATCGAGATTTTTTGTTGCTTCCTCTCGTGTATGCTGGTACTGCATGTTTTCCTTTCAAGTTGTTTACAGTCGAAAGAGCAAACAACCAGAACATTTTCAGCGACTTTTCCGCTTCACAGCCGCACAATAATAATAATAGTAGTTAAAATATGTTTTCGCTTTTCATCTTAAAATTTATTCCGGCACATGCATTCATTTATTTATGATTTCATCGACATATTTTGCTTTTACAATTGAATGATTTAACGTACAACGCAAGATAAAAAAATTGAAAAAAAAAAAAAAACAAATACAAAATGAGAGAACGTTAATTTAAACCCAAACAAAATTTGGTTTTGCTCCAGTTCTCCTGCTTTCTCTTGAATCGGTGTGTTTGTGTGTTTTTTTTGTCGTTCTAATTTCTATACTATCTAACCGGCAAAATATGTTTACGTGTCAAGCGCATGCTGTTATTTATTTTCTCTCCATCTCCATCTTCATCGTCCCTCTCCCTCTCTCGCCGTACTGTCATTTTCAATTGTTGTCGTCGTTTGTTTTATTTACTTCTTTCGGCTCTCTTCAGCACTTTCGCTTTGTTCGCCACCGTCCGGATCGTTGCCATTAAAAATGTAGTTGTCTTTGTTTGCAATGCCAGTTCCCTCTGAATCGCCTAGCCAAGGATACTGTTGCGGACAGTCACGGCACGTTTCCATGTAGCGGGTGTCGGTGATGTTGCTCGTTTGAGTTTTGAATGGTAGTGCACATTTATTCGATAGATTGCACGGTGCTTGTACATTTGATTGTTTCTTTTGGCATGCCCACGGTTCATAGTTGGTGAGCGATTTCAATGGTTTTGGATCGGTGATCCATTGCAATGCTTGTGTTGTGGTTACAACCCAAACATCTGGCCTGATAGAGACAGAAAACGAAACGAGACAAAAAAAACATTACAACGAACGGAATTAATTAAATCAAACACATTAAACTTTTGTTTCATTTAGATTTCATTCAGTATATACTTTCAACGCCCAATCAAGGCAAACACACTATTATTCCGATGAATATTCTCCAAGTGAAACTTTTTAATTCATAAAAACCGATGAGTTCTTTTTTTTTCTCTTTCATTTGTTCAAACTCGTTTGGCTCGATTGGTAATACGTGAATATGCGTAAATCAATGAACTTTTAAGTAATATTTAATGAATAAATTAAGCACATGCTCCAAAAATATGCATTGTGAATTTTTGGGTTGGGTCGTTGCGATGACGAACACAGTATAACTCATGCGAATGAAAATCATGCTTATCATATTTAAAAAAAGCACAATTTTTGCGTGTGTGGCAGAATTTCTTTTTATCGCTCTTTATTCTAGCGCTGACTTGGAATAATGAATGAAAAGAACAACATAAAAGCCGAACATTTGATGTGAACTTTTGATGTGGCTCCATAAATTGTCAAAACAGTATGACAAAAAAAATATAAATAAAAAACAAACAAAATCAGCCAAATATGCCAGTCTATTTTGGACGGTGTTTGGTCCAATGTTTGTGTGGTTAGGCGAGTCATCTTTTTTACATGGCGATCACGTACACGACAGAATAAGACGGCACCAACAATAATCAAAACAAAAAGTCATAAACAAACTATACCGAGCGACTTCAGTACCGAAAAATGAACTCTCCCATCCAAAGAAAATAGAGTGTTTTTGTTGTCGTCGTCGTCGTTTTTTGGGGTTTGCCGTAGGACATATATGTATGTATGGATGTTTCAAGTTAGAAACGCCTTTTGAAATTAATTGCAATGCAAGGAAGAAAATCGAAAAACAACACATACAAAATTAGTACGAATGACGATGGCAAAACTATACTACATGGCTCTAGTCATCGCTGTATAATTCACCCTTATTCATGACATTGTGTGTGTCCGTGCGCGCCGCATCCAACGAAATCCAATTTGATGATTCTTTTTTCTTTTTCTACTGGATTTCACTTTGGTCGACTTTACAATAACTTGAAATTGAAGAAAACACTGAAACATTTCCATATCGATTTAGTTTTCGCATAAATTTTCACCCATCTCTCATGCTGTGCAACCGAAACGCAATATCCCGATTTTTGCTAAAACAAAGTTTTACAAAATCCAGTTTGAATATATAAGTCTGGCATGGGCATGTATGTGTGTGTGTGTGTCTAAATTCAACACATACTCAGTGTCCATTTGCTTCAATAAAAAGTTTTTTGTGTGGAAATTTTCGATTAGCAACAAAGTTTTTTAATAGCCATGCATAACAGTTGCCAATGAATTGCAGTTTGTATTCCAAAAATTAAATTTACATTTTAAGCATTCAAACGAATAAACGTTTCAGTTTCGATAGACGATGAATTGATCGCCAGCATATATTTCTGCTGGAATACACAGACGCCAATCATTTGTAGGAACTAAATCGATGCTTTTTTTCATTGCACACATTTACACTGTAGTTATTGTAAATCGGCGGCAATGATTCTGGGGGTTGGATAGTGAATTTACGATTCGTGATGTTTGAAAAAGATGTGGACATTTCTACAACTGAAACAGACTTGAATATACAGAATTTTACTACAAAAATTGATGTAGAAAATGCAATATTTGGAAAAAAAAGTTGATTTTTTTTAAATTGCTGTCATCCCCCTGTGACCCACTTCAAAATAATACAAACTTGTTTATCAACTATTCAATCAGCAAATACAGAACCTCAATGTGTCTATCAAAGACTTCAATATGTGTTGAAGTTTTTGAATGATACGATTTCAGATTTTAATTCAAACATGGATGAAATTCGTTCTAGAGAAATCATTGCAACGTAATCGGTTAAAAATCTGCATCGAAAACTTTTATAAATACAAATGAAGCAATCGAATTTATATTTGCGATATCGTTTTTCAGCGTTTGATTGATCGGCGCTTTTCAAATTCAGATTTTATGATTTCTGAGCTGTTTAGACAATGTCTTTATTTGCAGCGGTGAAATGAGTACATAAAGACAACCTGTTCGGATGGACGCTAAATAAAACACAATTAATTTTTGTTATTTATAGTTGGGAAAAATAGAGAGCAAAAAACCCGACTCTCTTTATTGAATGTTTAAAAGCGGCTGACTCTTGACACATCGAATGGCAGCAAGTGTTGCCATCCGATACGCAACCCTTAATTAAAAATGCAATACAGATTTGTACGATTTGCAAATCACATATTTCTTTACCTTCACATTCCGTGACTGTATATAAAGGTCGTTTGATATCAATATCTCTCTACTGCATGACTGTCATGGGGTTAATGTTGAATTGATATCTTTGTAAGTACATGATATTGTCGTGACCTTAGCCTTAGCATCAGTTTTCATTGAAAATCAAATGACTATTTTCTCTTTCTGTTGTCTTAAAATCGGTTCCGTTTCACGAGCCCCAAATAAATAACGAATAAACTGAGTCGTTGCTGTCAATACAATAATAAATTGTGGCGAATAGCAAAATCGTGGCGTGGTGACTTGGTTCTTACGTTAGACCCAAAGTCATTGTATGTCCTGTCGCATTACGAAATTCTAAGTTGGTGTGAAATATATGGTTTTGATCAGTGACCGGTTCGCGCATATTTCTATGCCTGATAGCTATGCTAAGCATAGCGGAGACGCAAGCCGTAACGCACCCGTCGCCATTCGATTCGAGCTATATTGTATGCGCACGGTCGTCTGCATAAACGAACATGTGCATTGTTCATATAGAGTGAACGGCGATGCGTCGGTTGCGTTTGCGGCTATGCTTGGCATATCTATGCTACCTAGCGTATTTAGGCAAACATAGAAATATGCGCGAACCGGTCACTGGTTTTGATTCAGTTCATTAATGAGGTTGGGCATTAAAAAAAAGAGAACAACTGGAAAAGCGACGCAATGGAAAAAAGATTAAATAGATTTTCGGCTCAGTGCACGGCATATGGAATGAGGCGACGATTTAGCTATTTTTCACACTTCATTAAATTTTAATTGTGCAATGCGTTGTCCGCAAAACAAAAGAAATGAACAAAATGAAGGCAGAATTTAGTAAAAATTACGCGTATCATGAAACGCACACACTCGTCGCTCATTCCAAAAGCAAACTCTTTTTTTCTTTCTCGTTGATCGTCGTCGTCTGTTTTTGCTGTTGTCTTCTATGCACGTTTTTCTTTTTCGGCTGCCTTTCGACAATCACCTCTGTTGGATTGGAGCGGCCGCATTTTCATTTGGACCAAAAGCGAGACTGAGGTTTTAAGCTTTGAAAAATGGTTGCGCTTCAAAACATGAACCATTTTAGAGAAAACATGCCTCCTCTTTACTATACATAATTCATTTGGTTCGGTTTTTAATTCATTAGGACAAAAGTCGGTTTTACGACTTGAACATTGTCTCATTTCTCATCGTTTTTATATTCATATTCAGTTTTTATTTCAGACGGGGTTTTTTCTACATGAAACTTTTCCGTTGGCCGAGAAGGCGAATAAAAAACAAATGTCAATCCTGAAATCGTAATTTGAAATAAGCAAGAAAGACCGCTAATTAAATCATTTTGAATAAATAAAAAGAAGCATTCGAATTTAGAAGACAAAACATTGTAACATTTTCACTTCGCATGAACAGTTTTTCTTCCGAATACGATTTGGTCCAATGATACTGAATATTAAATGATGCACACACAAACCCAACGAAAAAAAAAACATCGTGAAAAACACTAGCCGTGGCCAGTACAAAACACGTTTGAAACATTTTCGCGCAACAAGATTTGTAACTGCCTGCTTCGTTTCGAGTGAAACTTGATTCGTTCACTGTGTTCGGCGTTGCTTCAGTAATAATTCATTTATATCGCTGTCTTCACTTCCACCTGTTTTTTATTCTGCCTGTTATCTGGCTTCGTGAAATGTCTCGTGCTGTATCTTTTATTCATTATTTTCGTTGTCAGTGCCTTTTTTTAATAATATAAATGGTTCATAATTATTCTTCGTAAAGCCGTACAATTTTACTTTTTTGCATGCATTTCTTTTTTTCATCTCTATTTTTTTTTTTTGCTCTTCAACACTCTTTTGCTCATTGCGCTCACTTCACGGCAGCGGCTGCATTTCCAAAAGAACTTTTCTAACGTTGGTAAAAAAAGGAGTGAGGGAGAGAAAGAGATACATGCACACACACACAACCGGCACTAACAATTTATTCAGAATCTCAAATTATATTAATACCATTTAGCGTGTTCGTTCTTCTCCATTTTCGAGATAATGCAAAGTATTACTGTGACATGCTTTATACGCTCCATAGCCGGAATTGAATCTAGTTCAATTTCTTTGAGTAGTCGGTATAAACTTGATATCAACGTTTCTTTTTCTCTGTTCTTGCACTTAGTTAAACTATTCCATTTCATAAGATGCGAATAGAAAAGAGAGCGAGAGAGAAAAAAAAGTGGGAAGAAGATGAAAGAACAAGGTAGATTTTTAGTAGTTGTTTGTTTCATTTCTAAAGAACTTAGTCAAAAGATAATCTTTTTTTGAGGCTGTTCTCCATTGAGAACAGACGTGTGCGTGTGGGCGAGCGCGCTTGTTTTCTGATGCCGGCCGGACAATGGGCGGAAAATGTATGAAGTTGTGTAAAGATTCTAGAAAAATTCAACATGCGGATGTTGAGCATTTTAGGAAATTAAAGGAGGTTTATGCGTGTCCTTGCACCGGTAGCTGAAACGAACATGTTGCACATTATGGTCTCTTGCACATTAAATCTTATGCCAAGACCATCGTCCGTCTTGGCGAAGAGCGAATTGCAATAAATAGCTTCTGCTTTTACTTTAATGAATATATTTTCCGTGCAACGAGCAGAAAAAAAGCGATTAATAATGCAACGAAACGGTGAATAAAAAAGCACGAAAGAGAAAATGAAAAGAAAGAGTTGCTCATATTTACCGAGAGTTTGCTTATGAATCAAGCATTAAATGAAGTGCAAAGCATTTTGTATGCCCTGTTAACGTTTAAATGGATTTTTTTTTTTTCATAAAAGAATGTGAAGCTTATCTTGACCAAGCGGGGTTGGCGTATATGAGATTGGGAACTTTTTTATGCGAACGCAACTGATCAGCGCCACCTCACATTAGTTCGAATTAGATCGAAAAACTGAATTTAATTCTGTAGCATTGAAATGAAAAAGAGAAAAAACAACAACAATAGCACGGCCACACAGAGCTGTACATCTATGCGTGCTGATGCATTCATACACATATACGCTTTCTTCATTCTTTCATTCCATTGTTATACGTATCTCACTGGTCAACAGATCTATGTAGCCATGTTACTGTTGTTGTTTTTTTTTCTCTTTTTCGATTCAATTCATTGTAACTAATGGGAGTTCAACTATGGAATACAAGATGGCACAGATGAGGGGAATTCGCATTTTGTCTCTTCATAGGCTTAGCCGGTTGATCTTGACGCTGTGTTGTTTCGATATTCGGACTATATAAGTGCACTTCATTTGTGGTATAATATTTTCGGTGAAATGGCACACCAAAATGACCTCATCGTATTCATCTCGGTTGATTAAATTGTGTCAACACTGGTGCGATCATCATCATTATCATCATCTTTTGGTTACATCGATTCATTTAATGTATGAAATTAAAATAGGTAACTCTTGTTTTGCCGTGACTTCATAAAATTTTATCTTGTTAGCCATTTCAGGCCGCAAGGTAAACACAACAGCGAACAAACAGAGAGCGAGAGAGAGAAAAAATTCATGGTACAAGTTAATTTTCGAAAGCAAAAAAAACTTCGATAAGTAGCTTATTTTCTTGGAAAGCGAGAAAAAACGGATATTTTCCAGTTGGTAACAAGGGTAAAAGGCTACAAAATAAAGTTTTGTAATGATAGAAGAAATGTTGTAGCGCACATAGTTTGTGTGTGTGTACTGTGTATGTTTTGGCCGGATTTCATTGCACGTGGTAACAACGTACGAAAAGAAAAGATGCGAGATATAATGTGCAAGTGCATTCAGAGTGCATAAATAACATTATTTTAATATTCCTTGTAAACGAAATCATATCAGCATGACTGGAGGAGAACGGTTTCATGGTCGATAAATAGACGAAGCGTGCGAAAAAAACCGGTTACAAACTAACGACGCGACTTTTTTTCTGCTTCGCTTCGTATTTATGTTTGTTGCACTGTTATCTGCAAGAAACCAAGTTAAAGGAAGAAGGTGTGTGCTTTTCACCGTCAAATGAGCTACCTCACCTATACAGGTGCTGATGCCAAAGTATTGCCGTTAATGTGGCTGATGCAACGTAATTATTCCGTAATGCAGATTGATTATACACCGGAAAATTTCTTGTTACCGCTTCGTTTCCGTTCGCTTCACTTTGCTGTGTGTGTGTATAATGTAGTTGTTGGCGGCAGAGGCTTGACAGTTTCGCCATACTCGCTTTGTACGATATGTGCATCAAGTTGGGTTTTTGTTTTAAGTTTTTGTCGAACCGCATTGTTTATTTATTCATTTATATTTTATGGGTACGTCTGTTTGTGTGTATGCAGAATAAGGCAAACGCTAAAATGTGCAGAGAGAAAGAGAGTGAGAAAAAGTCATCAGAAACTTGTTCATGAATTTAACATACACGAAAACTGTTGCAAACGTACACATATTTAACTCCGGCAAAAATAGGGAATGCTCGACAAAAGAAGGTATATATGGTTGGGAAAATGCTTGACACTTTTAAACGGAAAACCCTTAAGCATCGTGATTGTTTTCGATTTGTACGCCGCAGACACGGTTTTTTCGGTAACATACACGTATAACGCACTTCCTTCGCAAAATTCAATAGAAATCTGAAACAACCACTTTTTTACTCATTCACCCATCGCACCCTCTGTTCTAGGCGGTAGTTTTTTTCAAGTAGCAGTTTTTTATTTGGCATTAATTCTGTTGTTGTTGTTGTGTTGTTTGTTCGCTTTCAGTTGTGAGCATTTTATAATTAGTTTTTAATTAATGAAGAAGTCCTTTTCGTTTGGCTTTAATTATTTCGATTTATTTTGTTCTGTACGGGAGAAAGAATTAAAAAAAGCGGTAATTCAATGGAATTAAATTCAAACGGATTTCTGTCACGTCTCTGATGCTTGAGCGTTCTTTTTTTTAATTGGTTGTGTTTTGTTGAGATCTCACTTTGTCTCTCACTTTGAACCTCCCCCACCTTGGGTGAAATGTTAAGAACGCTTGATTTATTACCAAAATTCGTGGTATTTTAAAAGTGTGTTTGTCGTGTGTTTTGATGCCTTCATTCGAATACAAAATACCGAGAAATGGACCTCAGTCAACCACACCGGCTATTCATTTATTTAAATATATACAAACAATTCGGTTTCAATTTACAAACACAAAAACCAATTAATTATAAAAATATAAACGAGTACCGCGGCACGCATTCAAGAGTATTCATTCTCAAATACACTGGCGGAAACCACGTGCACGCAGACCCGACAAATAAATGAAAACTTAATGGGAAATTGCGGGAAAAAAGAAAGAGATTAAGAGCTACTGTGAAGTCGAATAAATATTTATTTCATGTCTGTGCAGATTCAAATCCAACCGAAATACCAAATGCAAAAACAACGTGTAATTAATTATTCGCTTGTTTCCGACTCTTACAATAGAATTCTGCAATCTTTCAAATGCTTGTCTGTTCGCCCTTGATTACCATTCACCGCTCAACGCATTCTTTACTTTTTTCCTCTCGTTATTTTGGCCATTTTTATTCGCACTTGTCTATCACTCGATGGCCGTATCTATGCATCGTTTCATTCGATTTCATTGCTTGCTTCAATGATTAATTGAATTTACTGAACTGCATCAAATCCAAATTGACGGCCAAAGAAAACCATATTAATTTCATTTCCCATTATTTATACACGTTTCTATTTATTTAAGGTGCTTTGATAATGACACGGAATTGTTCACACCAATCAAACATTTCACACCGATCTGGTTGATGCCTTAAAATGGCACATTCACACCGGCAATAGAACCAAAAACCAAAATAATTTATCTCAATTTTTCTTTTTCTACACTGACTCAGAGAGTGGTGGATAGAAAAAAACTTTAATCTTTTGCCCAATATCCGATGGAAATTGCTTTTACGAAAGTTAAAATGTTGTGAATGTTTTTAATTATTTGAAAAAAAAAAAAAAAAAAATAACGTGCTTTTAAGGTAAATGTGGATCAGATTAAGAGAGACATACGCTTTTTTCCCAAACACTCCGAACAATGATGCATTCGATTTCATGGAATTTGTTTTTCGTGGAAAAAAATAAATGCATGTATAAATAGGAAGATAGTAAATGTATGCCGCAAAAAGCAGCTTTCAAAAGAGATTTTTCACGAGGATTGCGCAACAAGCCGAAATGATCGAATGATGAAAAGATGTGCTTCCACCAAAAACCCGCAGATCGAAATATTTTTCTGTGAATTCTGCATTTTTACTCCATTAAAACAATCCGTCCACTATACGTACAAAATGAGTTCGAAAAACTTTTCGCGTTAAATTTTTTTCGGTTCTTTAATTACGAAAAACTAAAGCTCACATTGTTGAATGTGTGTTTTCGAAGTTTATAGTCGTGATGTTTCACTTGGAGTTGTGGTTTTAATTTTGGTTAGTTGAACTGAATAAAATTGTATAAAATGCATTTGTTTACTTACAGATTTAGTGCCCAGTCCAAGAATTTATGTAGACCTTGTTCGAGCTCTTTGATTTGGAACCAGTTTGATTTGAATGCCATCATGTACGGTGCTTTATTTTGTTCATAGTGTCGTGCAAAATCTTCTTGTAACCATTCTGATACTTCTTCGGCGTTGTGATTGTGCAATACGCATTGATCCAAATACGGGCAATGTCCACCTTCATAGCTTTCAATGTAGTGAGCATTCATTGGGACCTCCCATATACCTGAAAAATTCGGTCGTCGAAGGTGAAGAAAAAATAGAAATGAATTGTATTTATGATATATATTTTTTTCGCTTATAAAATTTGAAAGCGTTGAAATTGTAAACGTTAAAATCGATAACACACGCAATCTATTATAGAGGGATGAATTACCTGGAAACGTTTTTGTTGGACATGTTCCGCTCTTGCATTCATGTGGGATTTTATAATCTAATGTGTAAGGCCAAACCGGTAGGTTTTGTGGTTCAACCGAAACTGAACTATCATAGATGTAACCGAAATCCTCGATGACCTGATATATTGCCAGGCGTGAACAAAAGCGTAAATCGTTTTTCGTTATGTGTGGCGTGCACGATTGGTCCAAAAAGATTGGCGAGCATAGAAGAAAAGAAAGAACGAAAAAAAGAACAATAGATAGTACATTATTGGAAAATTCAATGATATTGAGTAAAACAATAGAACTTAAAGTACGGATGAGAGCGATGCGGTAGTGCGTTCAAAAGCGAAAGCAACTAATGGCATTCACATTGTTCGGTGGCATGAAATAAAACATGAAGTTTCAATTCACGTATCTATCTCATTCTGTGTTCTCAGTTCAGCTCACTTCATTTACTTTGTTATTTTTATTAACTGTATTAAAAATGTGTTGCCAAGAGTATCTTCAGCTGAATTACAGTATGCATGCTGTGTTGAATGCATTTCGCATGAGAATAAAATACAATAAACCGGTGAATTTGTGCATTTGTTATCAACCGAATGAAATTTTTACTCGAAACAATTCACATTTACATGTTAGCTATCCCACTACATTGTATATCGCTTAACTAAACCTAACGAAAAGATAACGGACTAATGATGGAAATTGTAAAACGTACCTTGTATTGTGTATTTCGACCTGGTTTCAAGTATGGTGCTCGCATACCAACAACATCATTTCCCGAAACATTTGCAAAATGTCTCAATATCTCTCGCATACCAATCATTTCGCCGACCCATTCTTCATAGCCTTTATCCTGTAGACCTTGTTGCAATGAAATTGTTTCGGTTGCGATTTCATGCTGGTCAAATGCTAACGATTGAATTTGTTGGTAGTTGCTGCTCTCCCCATCATCATTTTAAATATACACGTGCAATTCACATTGTTTTTCGTACGGCCAAGATTGGGCCAGGCACAGAACCATAGCGATGTGTGGTTGATATCATTCCATCCATCAGTCAAACAGGAGTCAAAATTCATGCAGAATTAAAGATAATAGAATCGAATTAGAAATTCAAGTTGAGAGAAGCGAAATGCTTTTTGTACAATTTGTATTCAATTTTGAAGGGAGGAAAAACCGTCTCGAATCTTCCTTTTCGCATCGGTGGCATTTGATGCGTGCGTGAATTCAGTGGCAAACTTTTGTATTATCTCTCTATTGGCATTGTCTTATTTTTAATTGAATATCATAGCCTAGATCAGGAATGTGCGAGGAAATTTTTTCAGGGGGGGTGGTTTTCCAAAAACAAAAAATTCTCTAGCAAATTAGACAAATTTTCGTTTTTTTTTTTGAAGTCACTTTTTGAGGCGAAAATCCCTAGCAAATTGAAAGATTTTTCTCCGCGAAAAACCCCAGTAAATTGGAAAAAATTCTCTCGGTACCCAAAACCCTAGGAAATTGAATTCTCCTCAATTTTCTACATTGATGAGCTAAAAAAAGGCCTTCACTTTTAGAATCAAAAACCCTAGCAAATTCAAATAATTTTTGCGAAAAAAATTTTCTCATCCAAATCACAGGGTAAGACCCCCCCTTCGCACATTACGGGCCTAGATCATAGCCGCACAAATTTTCCAGCTTAACAATTTTGATAAAAGTAAATCATTAAAGCAAACCGCTTCCCGTTTTTTAGCCATTGTTTTTGTGCACAGATTTAGAAATTCGCTTTCATTCCGAATTTCGATAAGAATTCTTCATTTTCACCTAGAATTCCTCTCTTCATCATGCATAACGATCATCAGATATGATGAAATAATCATCTACAATAATAATTCGTAATATTATTATTATTCTAATATCATTTATTATCAGAGTACGACCATCTTTTCAATAATTACAATCACATTGTCTAGACACATGAATTCCAAATGAATGTGGAAAAATGTTAACATTGAGTAAATGTGTATCGTATTGTGCATGTGAGCATGGTTTGCCTTGTTTCACAGCAACAATTACCTGCAGCTGCCACATTTCATTATTTGCACACATTTATGTGCTCGCTTAATATTGCGGATGGTCGCCTATTGGAATATATACATCCGACAAACTTTTCGATTCAACTGAATATAAAAAGAAAATCTCTTTCTCGTTCGAATATTATTAATTGGGCTCAAGAGTGAAAGCATTTTGTTTTTATTTCTATTCCTGATTTTGATTGAAACGATTTTAATTAGACAAACTTTAAATTACCATGAATATACTGTTGCATTAGTTTTGCAAAATTGCGAAAATTACTCTCACTTTTACACTCTTTCTCTCTCTCTATTTCTCTATTTCGATGCCAACGTTTGATGTACACATTTTAATGCGATGTGAAATCGAAATAGATAGTTTTTGGGGTGGAAGCGAACTTATTCGCAATCTGTTTTCAACAGATAATGACGGTGCACAATTGTATTTGCCCTGTGAGCACTTTCTGGTGTGAATTAAATCCCATCCGAAAAATAAAGAGTTTTCAAAGTCTTTCTCTCACTCTCTCTTACGAATTTATTAAATCCAATGCAAACACGATGAACGTTGCAAACTAATGAAAATTAATTTATTTCTGCATCAATAGCTCTTGCCGCTGTGCACTCTGCATGCCATCTTTAATAAATGAAAATTATTGGCCAATTAAAGTTTTCACAAAAATAAACCATTCACGAATCATTTATATGTGTATTCATTATTTAAGAGAATAAATGAAGACGAAGATAGAAATGAGAGTGCGAGAAGTAGATAATTCTATTCGATCTGATTTTATCGAAAGTTAAGCGAAAACTGATGATATATTTCGTTCAAGAAATCAAATTCAAAAAGTTTTTCTTTATGAAATCTTTTTCACTTCCTTATCGTTGATATTCAATGAGTTATTTTGTTCAAAAGTTACGGAAACTATTGTGTCCATTACCTGTATTCATGAGCGATGAAGAACGTTCCTTTGATGTCACAACCGTTTGGATTCTTTCGCTTGCCATTAAATACCTTCCTGTAATGTTCGTAATTGTTCAAATTGACGGCACCGTCAAAGGTCAATAGGATGATTTGTGGAATCTGTGTTTAAAAAAATGGAAAATTACATCAAATACGGTTAATTACAAATCATTATGTAAACAAGTGTTTATTTAAAAGAATAAAATTAAATCCCCTTTGAAGTTGAAATTTATTGCATAAAATTTGGTTTTCGAATTTAATTTACATTCAAAGAGTGTATAAAATGATGAAGAATTCATTGTGCAACTTTATTTCTAGAAAAATAAGATTTCGTTTCTACGAAATCTCCTTGTAACCGGGTCTGGTGAGAAGTGATGTGCATTGGTGGTGTTTAAGGTGATCGAGTGAAAAGAAAACACATATTTCGCCAAAAACCATGAAAGGAGTATTTCAAATTTCACAGCGAATAATATGCAATCCAATTAATTAAACCAGCTTAAATTGAAGATGAAGAATAAGAAAACCCAACATACACAAAGCCAAAAATCCAATGCGTACTTATGTAATCATATGCCAGCTGTTAAATTCACATTCGCGTACATCTCGTCTGGTCTGTTGAATTCCAATTTGGGGGTTAAAAGTTCAAAACAGTACTTCAAATGATTATATATATGAAGTCTTGCTCTCTCACACACAATAATCATGCAGACAGAGAAATTTCTTGGAATTTTGCATCAAAAGGCGCTCAAATTTAACTGACGCACAAACACTTCAACAAATAACAAACAACAAAGTTGCACAAACAAACAAACAAACAAACAAACAAAAACGAACGTAATCAAGTGAAATGCTGATCAGGATTGAGAGCTCGCGAAACGCGGGCGTTCTGGAGATGATGGTACAACACGGTACTGTATAGAATTTCAGCTGAACGCCGTTTATCCATGTAAAATTCAAGTATTCACAAAGATTACATTAATTATTATGATTATTGCACAGTTGTCGTTTTTTTTTCTTCATCGCTGTAGCCTCTTGATGTCGTTTATTTTATGAACCTTTGATGGTTGCCAAACCGCATGGTGCGCAATGTTAAAAGCAAACGAATCCGTACTTTATGTTGTCTCATATTTGTCTGTTCATGCTTTCAATGTACGTAATAAACAATTAGACTTTGAAAACGAAGAGCTAAGAAGGTTTATTAACAGAATTATATCTATAAATACTATGCGACAATACTTTCAATATCCGAAAGAGCCTGAGACATAATCTCGCAAAAATACATTATAAAAGGCCGGGGGAGGGGAGAGAGACGTATCGCAAAATTATGTAAAATAGCATTAGAACTTGGTAAAGCGGCACATCTAATGAGAATAATCCAATATTGAATTAACGGAGTAAAATACGCTGTGAGAGAATATTGGCGTTTGGTAAGCGAGCACATGCGATTTAGAAGTGCACTTAACCCATTTTAGCTAATTCAATATTTACAATTGAAATACATCCATCGCTATATCGATGTACCGAAAATAATGACGAAGAATGAATTAAGATATACCGCGTGTCAATTGGAAGTATGTGTGTACACTTTACACGACTATCGTCGTAGCTTCATTCAACACGAAAACTTTCGTTTCATATTTGACAAACGTTTAACAAAATAAAGGCATATACAAACACCGTTGAGCCGTATTTAGTTTCGCATCTCGGTGACATAAATTGTTTGCGAATGGCAAAGTACATTTACCCAGCCGCTTTCGTCAAGACACAACACATTATTTCACACACAGCGTTGAGTGAAATGATGAAGAATCGTCTTACCATTTGGTGATGCTACCATTTCGATGGGAATGGAGGAGAGGCACGAAAAGCGGACACAAAGACAGGCAAATACTAGGGCAAATATAAAATGCAAAGATGTGCATATTTACTTTGTGCTGGCACGCACACAAATGTCAAAAGTGGAAAATTCTTGAAAGTTTTTTTGCTATACGTGGCAAAACTCAAATTAAAATGTGCACAAGAGCACCAAAAAACTTTTGCGAAAAAGAACAAATAAAAGCAACTAATGCATGTAACGATGTCGGCTATGTCATTCCATCAGCAGTGTCACAAGAGTATTTGGCATGTCTCTGATTCCAACGCTCTCACGGCATTGTGTACGTCGTACGATGCTAAAGCCTCTCGTATATCACACATGCTCTCGCTAATTATTTATTAATTATATCGCTTAATTGATGTTTACACATGCAAAATTGTACATAGATCCCAACTGAGTCACATTTATGTACCGAACGTATGTTAGTTGTTTGATAGCCGATTACACTGTTACATCGCTCTCTCTCTCTCTCTCTCTCTCTCTCTCTCTGTATGTGTGTGTGTGTCTCGGTCTCTCCACCACGCAGCACCATATTTTATAATTCACAGCATTACAAAATAACATCATTCATAAATACATACAACGAAATATATTCGCATGCAGTAGACATAGTCAATGATAAATATGCAACTATAGCTCTCACTGGAAATAATACAACACCTAAATTTGTGCACACATTCAAACGTTGAAAAAATGAATTTAATGCGTGAATGTTTATTTAGTCTTTTCTTTCGGAGTTATGGGCTCGCTCTGCTGCAATTACTGCTTCACACTACGCGACTGTAAATGCAAAAAAGCGTCTAAAATAACAGAACGCTTGACAATGCATGCAATTTCGTCATGATTTTATGAATATAGTACTGGAAGAAAGATAAATTTCTAGATACTAATACAAAAACATATAGTCACGTCAATATTGTATTGATTTGCAAACAAACATGATTCAACTAAAATAATTTCTACAAGTTTTATAACGACTTTTTCATAACATTTACAGGATTCATATTGTGTGAGATTTTCGGTGCTTTTAATATTTTAAGATCATGTGGCTTATTTAATATGTTGGTGTCATCGTAGCTACCCACCTCTAACGCGCTTTCTTTCTTTCACTTCAATGGAGAATGAAGGAAATGAATTATGCTCGTTGTTGGATGCAGCAAATGTGGAACTTAAATTCTCTCTCATTGGATATAGCATTGGGAAAAAACATGCTGGAAAATTAATTTCCTTATTTCTCTCACAACAAACAATTCCAATTCACCATCATACGCATTGCTCTGCTTCCTAAAAACGTATTAGTTTTGTCATATACACACACGAAAAAAATCTGCAAAATGTCACTTGGAATCCATACAGAAAAATGTGTTTAGGGTTTCCCAGCAGTATTCTCATGTTTTGTGGGTTCGAAGATTTTTTTTCTATTTTTAGGTAGATGAAGTTTTGACATTTGCAGTGTGGCATGTGGGTGCGTTTATGGGTTTTCTGTCAAAATACAGGAATATCTTTTTTGGAGACAAACAGTCAGTTGTGAAAGTTCGTAGATTTTTATCGTGAGTGTATAGTTCAAAAATGCTAGTCTTACACGCACAGAAACACACATCTGCAAGTGAGTAAACGTCTGCTATTACGTGCTAATTAATTGCTAAGGGGCGGAAATAGCAAAAGCCTTTTAGCAAACAGACCAATTTCGAAAATGAAATTTAATGCAACGCAAATTACTTAGCTATGCATATGAGGTGAATTCTCTAATACCTCTCTAACTCTTCTGAATGCCGTTTCATATTAATGCATTAAGTATTCAAACCAAAATTTTCATACCGCACACAACGAACTATTCGTGTTCGGGAATTTAATTTGCCGAATATTTTAGTTGAAAATTCTCAATTACGGAAATAAGATGAATGTCATTTTCTACGAAACACGTCAATCCCACAACTTTTCGATGCGAATCAGCATGTGTATGCGTATGATTATAATCCTAATCGCAGAATGTAAAATACTTTCCCGAACAAAAAAATGTATGAATGAATAAATTCCAACAAAAAATATATATAAAAAAAACTCGGAGTAGGAAATTAAGGTTATTTAAGAAATGCCAGATATAGCGAAGAATGTTTTGCACAAAATTTAAATCGAAAAGTGGGAATCCATTTGATATCATTGAAAATTTGGTATCTATGTTCTTTTTTCCCTTCTGTTTCGTTAAGTCAACACGTGTTTCAAGTGAATCTTCTTTGAATGACATATCCCCGCTTTAAGTTTGCCAAATGGCAACGAGTAAATATTTTTATTAAAAACACATTTTCTTCGTGAAAGTAAACAATGTATGTATGCACAAGACCATAAATAAAATGGGAAGCAGAAGAGAAAATTTGCAACATTTTGCGATGGTATTACGGGTATGTTTAAGAAAGTGATCAACATTTCAACCGATTATTTTGTAATTTTCTCGAGCGCATTTTTCACGTTCCCTTATAAACGTGTGTACGCTTGGATTAGAGTGTGGAAATTCAAGGACAACTGGCGATTATCTCTATGTTTAATTTATAGTGTTCTTTCGAAAGTGGAAATTCCCATGGATGTAGTTTCATTAGTGCTTCAATATTGTAGTAAAAAATGCATTCGCCGCCCGTTTTTTTTTTCGTTGTATGCAAAAGCACGGCTCCTATTTTACTCGGGGATCAACATTAGAGCGCAACACAACATCTACTGTCTGTTGCAATCACACGGTATACCATATTAACTATAATCTCACACTGGCTGCCATTTTAATAAATGTCTACTTACGTCTTCAGCTTCTAAGCCACCCGGTATGATTGTGCCATCCTTTGAGCAAAAACAATATGGTAATGCGCAGTCAGATGGGTC
The DNA here is from genome assembly GCF_009176525.2 of Contarinia nasturtii. Classification (NCBI taxonomy): domain Eukaryota; kingdom Metazoa; phylum Arthropoda; class Insecta; order Diptera; family Cecidomyiidae; genus Contarinia; species Contarinia nasturtii. Next base: position 458,576 of record NW_022200178.1, on the reverse strand, counting down.
GCATTTTTTCGCCAAATCGATTGGTGCTTCGGTGACTGGTGCTGGAGCTGATGTATTCCAATATGCAACGAAACAAAGAAGGTAAAAGAATTGGCATTAAAAAAAGCACACGAATGGAAGGAGGAAGAGAGAGAGAGAGAGAGAGAAAGCATATACTTTTGAAAATAAAAACGATAATGGAAAAAAGCTCTAAAACAAACACAATGTTCACTGTGAAATGCCAACAAAATGTGAGCAGTTTAAATATTTTTCTAGATTCACAAAATCGTTACCAAAGACGCACATACTTAGCATTTGGCTTTCGATCGTATGACTTTTTTTCTCACTCTCTCACACAGGTGTGCTTTTTTCTGCTGCATAGTTTGTTTGAGTAGATTAAATTCAAATTGAGTTCTCGCTTCGGTGAAACAAACAGTAGAAAAAGCAACGAATAAAAATACTTAAACACCTATTAGACCTCACATGTAAAGTTATAAATCGTCTATTTGTGTTAGTCTCTGAGTGCTTTTTACTTCTGCTTATGTTTTGCAGCATTGAATAGAGTGAGCGAGAGAGAGAGAAAGAGAGAATTGAATGTCTTTTTTCTCGCCGAGATTTTCATTTCGATATAATAAAAAGGAATGGCTTCACATCGGTCGTTTCAAGCTCGTTTCAAACACATTTCCACTTAATGCAATTCTTGTATGACTCACCATTTCTTTACATAAAATAAGGAATCACTGTCATTATTTCGACAGTCGCTTGTCGTTTGAATGGTTTAAAATATCTATAGATCGAGGGAAACTTGGCAGTTTGGAGTGACGTAGCCACACAGCAACTAACATCTTTTTACTTGGATTTCATGCAATTCATTAATAGTTTATGGAAAAAATTACATTTTTTTCCAAGCAATTCGATTTTTGAGGTGTTATGTTTTTTCATTAAACATTTTTCCCTTATACTCTCTACCTAACGTTCATATAGTATACTGTTGTTCTAAAAATGTCATGTAAACTAATTGAACTCACTCTGAATAATTTAGCGAATCAGTCAGACTTTCGGGAGCCTGCGAGCTGAGGGTCAATTTCAAATTTCCGATAAAAGTAATTTTGCGTTAAAATTGACAAGGAAAAAAATAAACGACTTTTAAAAGAGAGAGCTTTTGCCTAGGGGTTAGACACATGTCTAAAATGTAGAATACACTTAGTTTTGAAGAATATACTTCATTTTTCGAATACATTCTGATTCGGTGAATCTTGAAGCTAAAACCACGATTTCCATGATTACGTGATTCCAAGATGGCGGCATACAAACGTATTGAACTACACAAAGTCGATGAAATTCCGCACAAAAGAGATTAAAAAATCCATGCAAAATGTGGCCGACTAGTCGATTTTCGGCATAATATTTAAAAATTAGTGCTTTGAGCACTCTAAAATATGATACATGTTATTTTCGAAAATAGTAAAACGAAGAATATTTCACTATTCGGAGATTACGAATACACGTGTCTACCCCCTAGGCTTTTGCTGGGAAAGTATAATCTTCTGATTGATCAAATCCAAATATAAATGTTATAGAGCCTCAAAATAGTTAGTAAAATAGTTAGCAACTGTCAATGCGAATTTCAATGCGAATGAAAGAGTCAAATCTCGACTAAGATCCTTTTAATCCTGAAAGTAGAACCATTGTGGATTTTGAAGTTGTTATTATCTCAAACCTAGGTTTAATTTATCGTTGTCTCCATTTCCACGCAAAATGTCTGACTGCTTAAATTTGCAGTGTATGGCCGAGTCGAACCTTTGGGAAAACATAAAAATCTAATTCGAAAAAATCATCTCCAATTTTTTGTGGTGAAAGTAAGGAGATTTCACAAAATACCATAATTTACATTTGGTATTTAATCATATTCCAAAGACATTGAGCACGAATATATCAATGTGCCGCATTTCCTGAAAGCTAGTCTTTTGGCATAATGAACAGCTAGAGTTAATGTCACTCAATCGACTAGCCACCAATTTTTCAATATTTCGCCTGAATAATAAAACATTCTATGGATTCAACCTATTGAATAAGTAATAATAATAACAAAATTATGCAATATGGCTAAATTCTCATCGCAACTTAATTTGAGCGCATTATTCACGACATTGTGAATTAATAAAAGCAAAACCTTGCACATTGGTTAGCTACAATTTGAATAGGCTTGGTGTAAAATGTCACAAAAGGCATGATCTAAGCGAAAATTCCAATTTGATGGATATAAATTATTGATGTAATACAGAACGGTATAAAAGGATGTACGCTATCAAAAATGTGCACATTCGAAACACCTTAAACGTGCGAAACGTGCATTCTTAGTGTACTAATAAGACACTCAAAATTTGAATTAAAATATGAGTCCGTTGGAGACAAATAAGCTAGTGCTAACTTGGTTTTGTGTGTATCCGGCTGATAAAAATGAAACGAGTTTAGTGAATTTCGCCCGAATCGTATTTAGTTTGTGCATTGTCCTTGGCATGGTATTTGCATTTGCCGGAAGTGTTGTTTTCTTTTATAGATTTATTTTGATTGATTTGGAAAGCTCATTAGGTGCACTTTTTCAAATCTCTGCCTATTTGAGCACAATTTATATGATTGTTGTTACGGTATTTATGCGTCACCGGCTAGTTGCCATCATCGATGAATTGGAAACGATTTATAAAGCAAGTAAGTTTCCACTACAATCGGCTCAGAACCGCAAATTAAAAATATTGCATGCAAATCGAAGGTACAAATGACGATTGGTTCCAATTTTTGGTGCGAACAAACAATAAATGTGAATGGATGTGGAACTTTTTCTTCAAATACGTGCTTGGTGGATTTTTCATAAGTACCACGTCCATGTTTATTGTGTCAGTTTTTTTGGGCTACATGAAAAAAGGATACTTTGATCAAAATTCTTTGTTTGATCCATATCGAATCATGTGAGACACTTTGTCGAATTCCAAAAAAAAACTTTGTTCAAATCGAATTTCGTGAATATTTTTAGCCTTCCATGGAACCGAACCACACCGATTGGATATTTAGTTTATGGATGCTCGTTTGTTGCTGTCATCGAAGGTTATTTTCTCGCCAATGGAGCTCTGCTCATTCTATTCGTGTCCATATGTATCCATCATGAAGCGTTCTATGACCAATTTAAATATTTTATCAGTAAACTTGATTCGACTGGCGAAGCAAAGCGAAAAAATGAAAGATTGTTGTGTGATTTGATTCGCTTTCATAACATGACAAAAGGGTGAATAACGACAACATCCACATTTTTTCATTCAATTTTCATACTTTTTTATATTGTTTCAGTTGGTTTTTGGAAACATCAGAAGTGCTTAGCCCATATATTTTGGTAATATTGATCTGCAGTATGGTGTTCACGTCGTGCATTACTTTTCAGTTGGATTTGGTAATTTTTCTTATTGTATTCCATATACAGATTAAACCATTTCAATTTTTTATCATTTTCAAAAGCAAATGCGACACATCGACTGGAATATAAGTTTCATGTGCGAAGCAATTATAAATTGCACATCAATTTTATTTTTGTTTTGCTTTTATGGAAAATTGGCTACTGAGAGTTACATGGGCATTTTTCAGACGGCTTACGAAGCCAATTGGCTTGAATTGCCAACGCATTTACAAAAATATTTTATTATCATTATCGGAAATGCGCAAATTCCGCTGTACTATCACGGCTTCGATGTTGCTGTACTGAATTTAGAGACATTCATGAGGGTAAGAAGCAAGAAGATTTTAAAAATAAAATAAGTGAGAATAATCGCAATATTCCGATGCTGCAAGGTTAAGAACGCATTATTGTTTTTTTTTTCTACCACATTGCAGATGATGCGGACAGTTACGTCATATTACTTAATGTTCCGGACATTGACATCGGAATGATGCACAGAAATGATGAAAATGCACAGAAACGATGGAAAGGAGAGTTTATTAATTTTGAATTTACATATAAAATAATTCTAAAATATTATTATCAAAAAAGTTGTTAGTTAAATATTAGAGTCCTAGCCATAGATGATGACGAATTTTTTTTAGAGGGGTGGTATGACAAAATTCCGTAGGGGGTCCCTGAAGATGTCAACAGATTGTAGGAAATGGGGGTAAAATCGTTTTTTTTTGCTCTTCACTTTTTTGGCGAAAATCCAAAAAAGGAATTTTCTCTGCCAAAAAAAGTGAAGAGCAAAAAAATGTCCTCATTTTCAAAATTGTTGAGGGTTCCTAAAAATATTTTAGAGGGGGGTAATCCGAACCCTAGAAACCCTCGTCATCACCTATGGTCCCAGCTAAGACCCATTTATATTAAAAGTGATATTAGACTTTTTCTATTTAGTTACCCAACAACAACAACAACAATCATTTATAGACCGATTTAGTTACCCAAATGGTAAAAATGCGGACTTTGTGTGGAACTGTGTTAATTTAGACGAGACCAGATTTAAGGAACGTGCATACGTATAGTATTACAGCTAAAAATGTACATATTGTATACTGCTTTCCTCTATTTCCACACAACTCCGCGTAAGTCCATTTGGAGTTTAACCATTTGGGTAGTGCGATAAAGTGTTAACAATTGGTCAAAAAATAAATCGGAATGAGATATTTGTCGGTAATTTGCTATTACTAAATGTAAATGATGATATTGATATTTGAACTGAAAATTACACATTTAAAGCACCGAAATACATTTGAATTTATATAAACAGCTTTAAATATCGGAATGTTATTTACGTATTTTATTAGCACTTTGAACCGGAGGCTATCGACATGGATTGATTTTATTGATTTCTCGATTTGAAAATGAATTTTGAATAACCCCCAGTAGCCAATCACAACGAATCAAAAGGATTATGGTATGCAGTTTAGTACGATGTGAAAATATTTGTCCATGTTATGCCAACAGCATTTCGAATCGATGCACATGTGCGATTTTAACCAATGCAAAAGCACACTGACCTGCTTTGAAAATCTCTTGTTAGCAAGTGAAGCGATTTGTTTGACATAAATTGTGTCTTAGTAAAGACGATTGTTTGTTTCTCTCTCACTTTCTCTCACCCTTTCTGATCGCCCACAAGCCATCACATAATCTTCATTTTTGTTGGATAAAACTCAATTTTCTTACATCCGATGGCTGGCAGCAATTAAAAAATAAATTCAATTCATACAAACAACTAGTACCGTACAAATTTAATGTGAGATGTTTATGTTTACCAATTTATATTTCCAAATTGAATAATTTGTTCAAACATGGAATTAATTTATTGGGATAAAACTAAATGATAATGAGTACCGATGTCACTGTTTCGTTGAATCACTGAATTTAGTGTCATTTTCAGGGAAAATCCTAATAATTGAGATACTAAGTAGTTTTAATGTTAGGTTACATATACAATACATTCGGCTTTTCTATTAATGGTAGCACGGTCAAGTCGTAAATATCATCAAATAATTATAAGCCACGATGAAAGGGAAGAGTGACGATAAAAGGAAACCAGTAATAATAATCCTCTCATCGTCATTGGTCATAATAAGCCTTAATGCTTTCGATTGTTGATATTAATTATGTAGTTCTTAGAACGTCATCACCGTGACACAGTGGTCATGTTTGATGCCGAAAATTCGTCGCTTCAGACGACCGTGCCACTCATTAGAAATAAACAACGCGTCTCAAAATAATTACCACCACTTTGGAAAAGAACGCGCCGAGCAAACGTAAGAGTATTCGAGAGGCCATAAAAAATAATTAAATTTTTTCGTCGCACAGACACATGTCCACCCCGATTCCGTTGTTTGGCGATTGGTACGTGTGTTGTGAGTGTGTTCATTTGTTAGATTGAAGGGTATGTTATTATGGTGTTTTGGTCATTCGGGAGTGCATCATAAAAGTGGTTTTTGTTCATCATGAACTCATAAGTGAATAACGGAAGTAAGTGGTTTTACTTGAAATAGAATGGTCACAAGAAAATTCCACACATCAACGATGTCGTAGGCGACAAGCCAAACAAGTGAACAACCCAGAAGATGTACCGACAAATGCGGGGGAAGAGAAATGGACAGAACTTTTTATAGTGCTTATACATTGGCTCATGCATGAGATTGTTTCAATGAAAAAAAATCGAACAAATTAAGACAAAAAAAAATGAAGATGGGGAAACGTGTATATAAAAGAAATCGACTCTTAGTGATAAGGGTGGTGTGAATGGATTTTTGTTATTGTTGTTGTGTCGTCGTCAATGGCATGATATAAGCGTCATTTTCACACACAATAACTAACATCTTTCAATTCGTGATAGTACCCGGGGATGCGATGCCAGAAATGGAACGAAGCACGACAAATATGAGCCATTGGATTGTGTTGTGCTTCGTTCCATGTAATGAAGATCCCAACTCAAATATGCCATCACATATTTCGCTATTCATTCCTTATTTATTTTTACAATTTATTTTCCGTTCACATTTTTAGGATCTTTTTTTTTCGTTCATCGTCATCGGAATGCTTTTTTCCATCTTCATCTTATTCGTATTTCATTCTGTCGTTTGCTTTGTTTGTGGTTCGTTTTTGGCATTTTTCTCTTTCTTCCTTCTCTCTCTCTCGCCCGCTCGTGTCCGAAAAATTGCATCAGTACTTTTCGCACACAATTTTCCAGTGGCAGAGATACAACATCGTATATTATCGTACGTGTATTTTATATATCTCCATATATTGAAGTATCATAAATCGAAATAGATGACCCAATGCCCGCACAGATACACTGAGTGAAGAGGGCGCACTGCGCGCACGCTACAAAACGAAAATCTCAAATTGTGAAAAATAAGTACGGCAACTACGAATTCGAATGGAATCGAATTTTATGAAGACATGTTGTATCTCTGCGTAAACGAATGCAAACCATGAAGAGCAGCATATATGAAAAAATGAACACTAGCCACCCCAAGAATGAAATCGAACCATGGCCAGCGACAAAACGTAAAATGTGTCACACAACACAAATCCTGTTTACATTTATTCGCATATAAAGTTGAACGAAAAACGAAAAATAAATGAGTGCATGCTTCTGACGCTTCTCCAATTCTCTGCCAGTTGTTCGACGAAGTCAAATTGGACGAAAAAAAACACAACATCAACATATAAGTCATGTTATGTAAATTATATTTTTCTATCATTCTGTATTTGAACCGTTGTGAATATGTGATCCACTATGTATTTATGTGTGTGAATGTCGAGCGAAAAGAAAACAATGGTTTAAAAAGACGAAATGGAAATCGAAATGGACGGACAAAAATGAGAGAGAGAGAGAGAGGAAGAGAAATGGTCGAATAAACCAAAAACCACTGTCGAGCATCGAAGCAGCACACCCAGTTAGGAAACGTACGTGATAACTTTATTTACTATCCATTTTCGATTTGGTTTCACTGCTTTGGCCATCAGTTGATAGAATATTTGTTGTTGTGAATCGAAAATCAGACTGAATCACAAGCTCTCTGCATTTTCATATGTTTGTTATTTCCCGTTTAACCGATTCAAATGCTGCTGATGGCGGTGCTGTTGCTTTTTTCTCTCATCTCAATCCATTCAGCTGTTGTAATTTCATTATTTGCTTGAATTTATGTCCTGGTTCACGCTTCCAGTCACACCCTTTCATAATTTAAGTTACACTCACTTTCAAATATTTTTTTCACTGAAATTCAACGACCACAAAAAAGCGATCTTTTTCGGAAATGTAAACGTAAACATTCTCTGCATTTATATCCATTTTTCATTTTACAAATTTAGCCCGAAATTAGAATTTGTTCACCTTCGTCTCGTATCCGAAGCATCTTGTGAGTGACACATTTTGAACAGCCACATATAGAAAGAAACTAACATGGCTATGAAGACTTTGAATAGTGTCACCATTTTTACCAAAGGTATATGGCACTTTATAGTTTGATTTGCTTTCAGTTTCACCGTTCACCATTTTGCCTGGTCGACTATTTTTTTTCTTCAGATGCAACATATTGCAATAATGTGTCGCCTATCGTGAGCACCTCCAACAAAATCAAGGTGTGTGAAAGTGAGAGACAGAGAACGAACGTCAGAGAGCGAGAAAGAATGACACAGAGTTGGCAAGTCCAAGAGATGAAAAATCGATGGTTCTTTCTTTCTCGAGATATAAAAGATGATTTCCAGTCCAGTGACGTGAATAACAATATCAAAATTGCATTCAAATGTCATAAATTTTAAAGTTTTCCAACTTATTGATACTTTCAGTTTTGCATCAGCTTTGGAATTCTTTGCCATTTGTGCGAAAAGAGACGAGCCGAGACGAGAAGCGCGTGTAAAGATATTCAATGCTGAATTCTTGGCAATAACAAGGAATGTGATTTTTGCCTAGTAGCAATATACTGATGTGCGATGTGGTATTGTTTATTATTAATTCGCCAAGCTGAAATTACCTTTAAAACGATATCGAATACCATGCAAACATGCCTGATTTATCAAAACTTCATGTCAAAATTCAAAAGTTTTCTGGTTGCTTCTGGGTGCAGTTTGCATAGCACAAAACTTTAATATAAATCAAAGTGAAAACTTTTATTCAATGAAATATGTTGTTTTGAATTGAACAACAAACCGAGACGATACCTGTCTCGCTTGAAATGCGATTCCTGCTTTAGCACACAATAGTTTGTTTTAGTTTGGTTTTGTTCTTTTTGTTCCATTCTTGTTGTTTTTTTTTTTCAATATTCAACGTGGGCTTGAGAGCGTACAGACACCATGAAACATCAATTGACTTGCAAAAGGCAACATCAACCGCACCTTGTTAATTTATTGCACAAAAAGTGCTTGAAAACTGCACTCGCTAATTTTATAAATGCTCATTAAATCATTGCATGTGCATTTATGTCCATTACATGAGTAATTTGTGGGCAGGAGAGAAAAAATAACGCGCGATTTAAAAACCGCGTACATAATTGTTAAAAAAATGCAGTAAACAAGGAGATGAATTATAATTCGTAAAACGATGAATATAAATAAGAAGTGTGCAAGTGGCATTGAGAAGAAGTACATGCACAATTTATGGCTGTGCCGTGTTTGTTTTTCCCTTTCTCTCTCTCTCACTCTGTTGAAATAGTTTTTATTTTGTTTGGACGTACTTGAAAAAAAAGTTTAATGGAATTCTAAATAATTCATTATTTATGCATTTTCTCCGGAAAATCGTCTAAAGTGTGCTACTTTTCTCTTCCATTCAATATTTGATTCTTTTCACTAGACTACTGCTCTACCATATTTCAACTAATATCCACATTTCGGTTGCTGTGTGCAGTGTGCTTTAGTTTGAAAAATGAAGAAAACTCATTCAAACATGTTCAATTGAAATGAATTCTATTATTCGATTTAAACCGAATGGCACAATCCTTGCCCTAGTTAAATGCTCGATTTCTTTCTTTTGAGTTGTTTTATGTATTTTTTCCACACAATGTTTATTTTGAAGCGAAATAAATTGCAGCAGATGATCTTGCACAAGTACCATCGTACTGATTTGATGCAATTTTATCTCGGAAATGATAATTTCATTTGCAACGAGAAATGACTGATTGCACTCAACAATTTCACCGATTTTATTATTATTCATATGAATAAATATGAAAAACTCAACAACTTAGCAATATACAATGCTCCTTAATGCTCCCATCCGAACAAAAGCTTTCCTAATAAAAATGCTAATGGCTTTTCTCGTACGCAATCGCAAATTGTTCTTTTGATCGGTGTGTAATTTACCTGGAAATCATCTTATGACTGTCTTTGAAACGAACATAGTTGTGCACGCCGAAGATGGTGCAGAGGGAGATCTCACTCGGATCACAATTGATGCTCGGGGAGTAGATTATTCCCCAAAAAAATCAGTAAATCGAAAAAATGTCCCAAAAGTCTATTCTATCTAGTATAAAAATGCTTACGGAAGAAGGGGAAGAGCAAAAATGTCATCATCTCTGTGCTTGAAAGGTCACTTTTTTTGAATTTTTAAAGGCGGGAGGTTGGTAATCGAGACCCTCAGAAAATAGGAGCACTTATATGGAAACGAATCAAACCTACACACACGGGAATAATGTATAGATTATTAGTAGAAATGATTTTTTTTCTTAAATCTATACAAAAGTTTAGATATCTCAACAAAAATTTATTTTTTATTAAAAAAATATTTTCTCAATGTCAATAAATATTGCGATACATATTTATCAACGAGCGCCAAAATACACCATTTAATACAGCCTTTTCTCTTCACACGAAAGAACAACAACAATTACATGGCTACACTCGAACGGCGACTATAGAGAATGCAACCACTACTTATGCAAACAACGTTGTCGTTTGTGTCTTACATGCTTCCACTGACTCGCCAGTTGAAGTGATGCATGTGTAGTAGTTGACTTCTATATAGTTGCTGTTCCAATGTAACAAGATACGTTGTTTGCATAAGTAGTGGTCGCATCCTCTATAGTCGCCGTTCGAGTGTAGCCATGTAATTGTTGTTGTTCTTTCGAGTGAAGAGAAAAGGCTGTATTAAATGATGTATTTTGGCACTCATTGATAAATATGTATCGCAATATTTATTGACATTGAGAAAATATTTTTTTAATAAAAAATAAATTTTTGTTGAGATATCTAAACTTTTGTATAGATTTAAGAAAAAAAATCATTTATACTAATAATCTATACATTATTCCCGTGTGTGTATTTAAATGCCAGATTATACACGCACACAAAATGTGTGTCGCATTACGTAGGAGAATTAACTATAGTCTTCTAAGTAGTTTCTATGAAAAAATGACATCGCCTCAATAACAATTTATCGTTTTACATATTATAGTGATGCTGTCATTTCAGTTTGATCGTCCTTTTTGATGTTCAAATGAATGTTCTCAATTTTCATTCTATGGAAATACATTTTCAATTGGTATTGACGTTTGGTTTGAATAAAAGAATCAACGAGGAGGAAAACTTTTATTTCAATCTATTCAACGTTATATGAACTGGGAAGCTTAAATATCTGTATATTAAAGAAATCACAAACGATTCCGCAAGAATGTCATACTGTGAATTGTGACATGCTATACATTACTTTCAAATAATAATGAATTTATCAAGAAAAATCAAAAGTTGTTGAATTCTTTTCAAAAAAAAAAAAAAAAAAAAAAAAATTTTTTAAAATATTTTAAAAAAAAAAAAAAAAAAAAAAAACGATTGACGAACAGCATTGAAAATCTATCAAAATATATAAGTTATTTATAAAACTTGATTGAACTTACTTGTGGCTAATGGTCCGCATCGGGCTTCATTTTTGAATGTACAATACTTGGCAGCGTCATCAAAATGCAATCCAGATGGACAATTATTCAGATAGGGATATCCGTCAACACACTATATTTCCGTCGAAATCGAATCAAAACCGGAAAATGAAAAGAAAAATATACACACAAAGTTTTAAAAGATATTACCAATTTGAATAAAAATAAAAACCAAATTCAATTCTTTTACAAAAGGTGAATGAAAATGTAAATCAGCTAATCAAAAGTCACTACAACTTGAATTCTTGTTGATTCAATGAATGCACACCGCAAAAAACGACCACATTCATTTCATCACCTTTGATTATGGTGTTTACGGTCGATGCGTTTTCAAGACAGACAAACACACGGGAAATGAAATTTCATCGTTGTGAAAACTTGCCCGAAAAAAAAACCAACCATTTGAATGAAGTGCATTGTAGTGTCGATTATAATATGCAAACAAATATAAAAAACGAACTGACGAATATTAAGTTTGGATTTCTTTTATTGTTTTGTCACATTCAATGGACTTGGACAATAGAAAATGCTTTAACTTCATAAATGAAATGAAAAACTCGATTCCATTCTTTTTACGTATACTCCAAACGAACACGAAAAAAAATCACCCGAAAAAATTATTAAAGCAATTTTAAAATGGAAATTTTTCTCGCTTTTTTTTGCTTCTCTTTTATTTATAACCTTTCTTTTGTGACATTTTTCTGATGCGTACACATTGCTTGCTTCATATACGTGCAAGATAATTCTGATGATGATGAAACATTTGAACTTTGAAAATATTGTTTCATGAATAATACATATTTTTGCTTTGTAAATTGAAATCACAATTGTTTTTTCACCGCTGTCGTCGGCTTCTTCGTGTCAGAGATAATAACCGAAAGAAAACCGTATGCAGCGAGGCAGATGGAGATTTATTCGGAAATGCTCTCATCCCAATTCTGTCATGCGAGGCCGTAACAAAGACCAAGTAAAAAGCATTTTAATTTCAAGTCCAATTCCTCAGGGGTAAGAGAGAGTGAGTAAAACAACAAATGCAAACCGAAATGAGTTTTGGGTTTGTCTGAGCAGTTTAACATTTCATGACACACGCAAATACATTTGACAATCTGAGGTACAGAAAAAAACAACACTCACCTGATAAAATCGACGACACGTAGCTGGTGCAAAAAAAGTAGGGTAAAAAAAATATTCGCCATTAAATTCAACATAAACAGTATTGACTGAATGCAAGCAAACTTACCGGGATCTGCATAATTTCCATTGCCATAACCAGACGGACACTTGAATTCTACTCTTTCCGTCGTCGCCGATACTTTTTGACCTACGAGAAAAATTTGAATTAAAATTAAATCATAGAATGAAAAAAAAGACACACGAACATTGAGTTGGGCTATGATGGGGAAAATGGTTTGATTTTAAGAAAGAGAAAATTCATATTTTGAACGTTTGTCTTATGCGATATGATTGTACCCGAACCCGTTATCAAAATATTATAAGTGTGTGATCAAAATCACACATTCAACCGTTGAAGGAGATGCACGTGTTCGAGCAGTGTTTTTCATTGATTTCCATTTTAAAAAAAAGCACACAATTTACTTTTCATTTCAAAATTGTAATGGAATCATTTGAGAAATGCACCCATTTTCTTGGCGATAACATGAAAAATAAAAACCCATTATTTATGACAAAACACGCATTTCACACTTGGCGAATAGTATTAAAAAAAAACAATTCAAAGGTTTGAACTTCAAACATAATGCAGTCAAAAGCAGAAGTATGATGAGAACAAAACAATCAGCCAAAAAATGTGAGTTACTTCGAACAATTGGAGCAAACGATAAAAGTTTTAAACAAGATTGCCCTACTAAGAGAGAGAGATAGAGAGAGAGAGAGAGAGATTGAACATTTCAGGTTTTGATTTCGTTCTCGATCAAACGGAATTTAATAATAAAATAGGGCAGCAGGTCACTTTTGAATGCAAAGGTAAATTTTCACTTTTAATTATTTTCCAAGCAAAGTTGAGCTGGGTGAAGTAAATAGCGCAATTGTCAAATAGAGCTCAACCTTTTGTCCGGAATATAATGAAAAGTGCATAAAATCTGTCTTTCATCGAAATTCGTCCGATTCGGTGTCATTTCACGGTTGCCCAATAAAATGTAAAGTACGCATTGCGTTGTCTATAAAACTTTACGACGATTCCGTCCGAAAGTAGCAAAACTTAAGCGGCACAAAAAATAGTACAACTTTGCAAGTTTTGCTAAGTGAGTATTTTAACGGTGTAGAAATTTATTGCACGTATCGTTTGCTTTGCAGAGCGCGTAATCGTAAAACTTTTGAGTGAATTGCAAACAGATAATCAAATGAACATACCCAGAGTACATAGCGTGTGCACATATATCTCTCTCTGTGTGTGACAACATATTCTAGGCAATTTTCTCTGTTTCGGTTGTTTCGATGCGATTTGTGATTACATTTACGCCTCTTCAAAAGTGATACCGAAAAAAGTGGTTTCGAATAACGAAAGCGTACCCTTTAAGAAGAAACCCGAGAAGAGTCGGAAAAGTGTCAATCAAGATAAAAACCAAAATCGTTCAAAACTATGCAAAGCAAAGCAAACAACTTTGGCTGATACAGTTTAAATATATTGTTCATTTGATATGATTTGCCATCATCGTCTTCTTAAAAAAGCAAGCACCCATAAAAGGCAATGTAAGAGATACGAAGGGAGAACGGAAATTAGCATATGCGATGTGGTGTGTACACGAGCGTTCGCTCTATCGCATTGAGAATGTGTGAGAATGACACGTTTCTATATCAAGTTTTGTAATTCAAGTGCCGTGTCATTTGTCATTCTTTTTGCGTAAAACACCTTGGAGTAAATTCATACAATACAATTGTCGTCACGTCAACAATCCGTATAACAAAACACATACACCGCACGCACACACATTCGTTTATTTTGTCGAAAAATTTGAAAACAATACGATTGTACTGCGTATGTTTGTGCGTATTTGAACAATTCTAGTTTGAAAGTGTCGCTGAAAAATGAAACCATTGTACTGTTTTTCACTTCATCTCCGTTTATTTTATCAAAAAATTGTAATACAACGAATCAAGAACAGAAAAAAGAACCATCGAAAAATCAGTGCCGTTACGTATATTGTCACGGCTTTTGTTTGGTGGCGCTGAATAAAAAATGTAACATATCACAAACAGGTGAGATAAAAGGCACACACAAAAAAGTGGTTGAATTTAAACATTAAAAATGCAATAAAAACGAATCGAACAAGCGTAAATATTCACAATGCGTGTGTGTGTGTGTGTTGTCTCTGTTTCTGTTGATGTGCTGTTGTTTTTTTTCCTGCACACAATGCAAATTGCTGTTGAAACAAATTCTTCAATGAAGTATAAACCAATGATCAATAAAAGAAAATAAAGCATGCCGCATCTAGTTTGATTCGTGAGAGCCAAGAGAATAACAATGATGCCGATTCAAAATGTAAAAATCCCAGTTAAAGAAATCTTGAATAATGCTCCGCAAAAAATGTATACGCCATTGTTTGGAAACGAAAGCACAACCGAAATGTGATTCGAAAATAAAAACCAAGTACTGAATTGCCTGACACGACAACGACTATGGTCGATGGTAATGGTGATGGTGCTACTCTTTGCACAATAAGCAATTTACACTGAATTTACATTGGTGTTACAACGCGTTAAAGGTTTCCGTTTACCTCGCACTTGTCTTCATCTTGATATGATTCGGGTGGGTGGGTATTTCGATGTGAGTGTTTGATATATATATATTTTACTTTTTGGTATGATTTTCAAACACAATTTCAATGGTTGTCAATTCGATCTCTTTTTCACTGCTGTCGCCGGTCCCAAACTCGACTCGGTTTATCGGTTTACCGAGCTAAAATTTCAATGTAGCAGAACGAAACATCAAAAGTTCTCTTCAGTTCATTTTTTTCCCTCTTTTCAGCCGATTGTGATTCAATTTTTTTCCCTCTCATTCGGGTGTGTATGTGCTTCATTTATGTGCACATCAGATGGAAGCACATGAAATGCTAGCAGAATGAAAGTCAGTTGAATTGAAACAGGCAAACCAATAGTAGTAAGACGATGAAGAAAAAAAATTAAAGAACTGACAAAGTCCCAAGTGTTCATTTACAATGTTTTACCTTATATTCCATTATTGTTTGCCTTATTCTTTACGTCACCCACCCCCCTCTCTCACACACACATTCTTTATCGTTATTGTTTTCTTTTCTTCAAATATTTATTTTTGTTCTGGTTGTACGAGATGGCATTGTTGTTCCGGTTTCGGAATTTTCGGTGGGAAATGTATTCGTTCGTTCCTTTTGGCATTTACACGAACAAAAAAAAGTACAGTACACGGGCGCAAAGCGTCTGGCGATGAGAAGGCGAATAGTGTGGCAAGGGAACAAAAAAAGCGCTCCGTTTCAATTTAGTTTGAACAAATCTTTCGAATTTTCGAATGAAGAAAAGCCAATCGTGTTCAGTTACGTGAATATAAGCGATACTTTTTGATATGTTATTTTCTCATCCTCTTTCTCTCATCGTGGAAAATAATCGAAAGCAACGACTTCAAATGTATCGCCAGAAACATTGCTTGTGGCTTATGTTCACTTTTTCATCGGCATGTTTTCTTCGGTTGCATGCAATTCAATGGCATTTCTTGTGTGTGTCTGCTCCGTTTTTCTTTGTAATTTTCTCTGTTGTTTTTCGGTTTCGATGGAAGGAGAAAATTCATATTGAGACCGCTTATGTTCGAAGTTCCGTAATTTGGTTGGCCAAACTATCACACAATCGTCACTGTAAACAATAAGAAGCAGAAGTCGCTTCGAACACTTTATTGCCGTACAATAAACGTATTTTATTCGGAACAAAAGCTCTCTACCACTTGCATTCTTCCGCAAAACACATTGTTTTCATTCATTTGCTGAATGGTTTTAACCTTTTCATTTGGCACTATTTGGCTTTTCAGATCAGCTGCACACACGAAGACACACACACACACACACACATAGCATTTGTACATGAAGCTACATGTTGTGCTATTTTCAGCATCGATAAATATGTTTTGTGGCGTTCTTTCAAATTCGATGAAATTGTGTGTCGGTTAGCACCAAAACTAGAATGACAGAGACTTCCATTTTTCATAAAAACCTCGGAACGGAATGTCGAACGATTGGAATTTTTTTCCATCACTTATCCCCATGCACAGAAAACGTTCCATCATACTTCGATCAAAGTTTATTGCTTGCGACTTTGTGAAGTGATTGATTGAGCTCAAATCTAGTGAAATAAATATATATATGTATGTACTATATTGATTGCAATACTTCCATTCTTCTCTGTATCGTTTTCGCTATCAACTTTCATTGTTCATTGATTTGTCTATTCTTTTCCAGTGCTAGTAGCGATATGAGTGAGAGTAAGAGTGATTGGTGTGAAAGTACTTTTGAGAAGTGGATAAATGAAAACTTATGTTTTGATGTAGTGTATCGGGTATGCGTTGATAGAATCTAATCTACCAACAAATATGATGTGATCACATAATGAATTTTTTTTTTGGCAACTTGTAGTCAGTGTTGTTGTAGTCTGATTTTCCGTTCTGGTTTAATTGCATTTAATGTGAAAACATTTTTGTGGTTCGAAATTGCTTGTGTTGTTGTGTTTTGGTGTATTTTCGTATTTAATTGTTGCTAAGGATTTCAATTTGTTTGTGTGTACCAAGCGGAGATAGATACAGAAAGAAAGAGAAAATTACATTTCCGTTTTCATTTGAAACGTAGAAAATTCATTTCGAAAGTGTAGTATTTGGTCATGTATATTTTTTTCTTTGCTATCCTTTTCTGTTTGTATTCGGGGAATTGTTTCGTCTAATTTAACAACATTTTACACAACAACGCATTCCATTGGTCATACAATTAAATCGTAACGAGAGTGAGCGTGTATGTATAATGGTCGGTTGTTGGTGCAGGCGAGACTGTGTGAAACGGACAATAAAAAAAGAAGTGAGAGCGAGGTAAAAAGAGTGAGCGGAAAACTGACACACAATTAATTCACACGGGATAAGAAAATGGCACGCTGTGCTTATTGATGAGGCCACAGAGAACGTGCTACAAATACACGCAAAGAGATACTACATCGAATGAATACAAGAGAATGACAAACGAACATACGAAAAAAGAAAAATTGAATGAAAAACCCATTTGAATAATTTGTAATATTTGGTATGTGCAAAAGCAAACCGAAATAGTTCGAGCGAATGCAAAACGGTCAAGTGTTGAATATGTGGAGAAAAACACGGAATTTCAACCACAGCAAAAATGAATGAAATTCAAAGTTTTGAATGCACCCTCCTGCCCCTCAACCGTCCACGACCAGGACAATGAAAAAACTCAAGCCTGACCGGCACAAACAATTTTGAATGAGTTTATAACACACTGAACGAAACGCATCGGCCCATCCACGCACGACACAAAAAAACAACAACCCCACATGAATATACACACCAATTTTGCAATTGAATTACACAAAAGCATAAGCAAATATTTATTTTGAATCCCATAATAATTTAAATGCACCATTTTATGCAATTATACACAATGTTACTACTGACACTGCTGCTGGTAGTGGTATCTTCTCTCTCTCTCCTCCTCATTTGATGCTTGTTCACTTTTATAAATACCATTTGGCAACTTATAGTGGAATGCGTCATCGCTGCCTTTGTATCTCTCTGCCTGCAAACGGACGTGGGGATTTCATGAGTGCATGTGAGAGATGGGGACCGG
Organism: Contarinia nasturtii; assembly: GCF_009176525.2. Lineage (NCBI taxonomy): Eukaryota > Metazoa > Arthropoda > Insecta > Diptera > Cecidomyiidae > Contarinia > Contarinia nasturtii. The sequence goes on along the minus strand of NW_022200178.1, from coordinate 440,394 downwards.
ATACATGCAAAGAATTGAAATGAAACCGAATGAAATGCTCAAAAATGCATCTCACAACAAATCAAATCGAGGCCAAAGCGACGAGAGAGGATGCACAAGAGAAGGGAAACAAAAAAAATTGAACAAGTACAATACATACAAGTGTAACAATGGCTTTGGTGCATCAGACAACCAACGAATATTCAACTGTCCTACGAGCAGAAAAAAAATCACGATTAAACGTAATCAAATGGTTCGCTCGCTTTTTTAAATCCTCATTCGTTTGTTCATCGTAATATCGTTGGATTTGTATATTATTATGTACACCATAATTTTGCCGCGTATTTTCAGCATATTCATGCATCTCGAAAACTTTCATACCATACCGAATCTCGCTGCTAAAATCTGACACATGCATATCCCCAGATAAAAGACACCGAAAAAACACGCACTCACACCATCACTCGTGCGCGCAATTGTGTGTGCATTGTTGCGATGCACGTTTATTGTGTGCGATATATTTTTGTTATAATTAGGACTGCAGCGTTAAGATTACACTACACACTTTATTCATGCGCGCTCTGATAACTTTCGTTTAATTTTCTTTCTCTCTCTCTCTCTCTCTCTCTCTCGATTTTCGCATGAAATTAATTACGAAATTTTATCACGTTCTCTTTTTGTTAAGTGAAATTAGTTTCTTTTTTCTCTTTGTTTTTGTCGAACATTGACCATATTTGGTGCAATGCACACAATATTTTCGGAATCTATGAATTAAATGGGAATTTTGCTTTTTGGGAAATTTCTCATTTAAATGTCGAAGCAGCTGAGATTTAAGATGGATTTAATGCCAATTCGAAATTGAATGCAAGGCAATTTGAAGATAAATTGGGGTGCCATTCGACGTGAAGAAAAAAGTTGGCGAAGAAATACTTCCGGGAAAAAAAGTTATGTTAAATCAAAAAATTCCGACAAGAAAAAACCATAAAATCAATTCAATTCGTCAGAAAAAAAACATATTTTGACTTTTTTTAGAAAAGTTTCGGTTCTCTCTCGCTCGCACTTTCACTGACCCGATTCCTTTTTGACTTGAACGCATACTTTGAATGTGAACAATGAAACAAAAGTTAACAGTTCTTTAATTTGTGAGCACATGTCAAAAGCGAAAGCCCACAAGCACTTTGACTAAATGTCACAAGCATGCCTTTTCTTGTGAAAACTTGTGTCGAGCATTGCGAAATGGTTTGCAAAATAGAATAGAAAAAAAAGAAATGAATTTGCATACTATTCACGCAAAATGTATATACATTTTTTTTCTGGCCGCAGCAAAAAACAATGGGGCAGCAGCTGCAAAACATCGCATCAAACCGAAAGCGTAAAAAGTGAAACAAAAAGAAAGAAATTAAGTAAAATAAGCGTGCAACCCTTACAAATTTGCCGCCTTTTAAATATTACATTAATATAATGGGAACAATGATAATAGAATTTCATTCAGTGTGACCAACAATGCGCGCAATATCGTAGCATCATCATCAGCACCCCGAATGCAAGCACAACTAATAATTTCAATGTAATTAAAAAATAATAGTTATTATACGCAGTGTGGAAACTGCAGCTACCGCGATTGAATGTTATCATTTATAAGTTAAGACTGGGAGCTTTCCAATTGTGCATTCGGTTTGGGTTGATATGGCAGCGAACAAAACATAAAAAAAAACCAGACAAAAGCAAAAAAAAAAAATCGCTTGAATTGAATGTGCAACACGTTCGTCATATTTTCAGATTGGTGTATAATTCTGACACTGCCGTGCAAAAATGGAATATCTGGATTGTCAGAAAAAATGCCGGTATTACGTAATCATTAGTAATTATTATCTTGCTCGTGAAATAATACGGTTTGTGAGCTCAGTTTCGCTAATGAAGTTCGTTTTTTTCGTTTGCAAAATTGCGAGTGTGACGAACGGCTAAAAAACATGCTCCCAATGGAAAACAAAGCAGCGTTTTTTTGTTACAGTTACTTGCTCTATTTTTATTACCTCGTTTTGGCGTGTGCGTATGTGTGTGTGTATGACACACCATACGTGAAGTGATAGCAAAAAGAGCGCAAATGATTGAGTGAAAAATGCTCTGAATTGGACACATAAATGAGGCGCACTGTAAACAACATCGAAACTGACACAATATACGCGGTGGCTTAACATTTATGTTGTTTCAACATGACAACAATCGTTCGTATCACCATCGAGCCTGTTCCGTGTGCATGTGTTTTCATTTCTCTTGTTTTGATGGAGCAATTCAATTGGATTCTATTTGGAATTATGCTCGACGGTGACGGTGAGATGTGCTCTTGGATTTATTAAAATTTCACCTTATTTACAATTAACGTTGATGCGTTGTTCCCGTTTTTGCCATGGGCATATGTGTGTATGTTTTCGCTTGCATTTCTCTCTCTATTATTTTTTTCCTGTTTCGTTCGCAGCGTGTCAGTGTCATCAAGCTTTCTGCTTGCATAATGGCATTATGTGTCGAGTATAGCCTGTAACCAGCCAGCCAGTTGGCTACAGTGGAAAAAGTCTGCGGTCAGATATCGCGTGAGTGCAGCATATCGTCGTCGTCGTCGTCGTCGTCGTCGTCGTTATAATGGTGACCAACGAATTACAAACAACGAAAACTTGATTTTATAACAATATTAAACCGGTTTTTCTGTACGTCAATGTGTTTTGTGTGTGGCCGGTATAAAGTCGTTGTCAGTTTTCGATGTGCCAAAGAGGATTTCTTTTCTCATCTCATGTCGTTTTTGCTCTTTTTTTTAAATTTGTATACCAATGTGTGATTTTGTATGTATAGTTGTCTTTATGTCACGTTCAACCACTGCATGGCCAATATTTCAATCAGTTCCATGCATCGGGAAAATTTACCATCAAAACCTGTGTGCAAATGTTTGTAAGCATATCGAAACAATTTTCATTGTATGCGAATGTGTTGGTGCCTAATGCCGAATGTGATTAGAGTGCGTGGCTGTTACTCAAAATCAGGCTGCAACAGCCAAATTTGATTTTAAACCATGCTGACATTAAGTATCAAAGTATCATGCGAAAACATTTGGTTTTGACCGATAACAAGCCAACGCGAAACTTCGTGGTTCCAAAGCGAGAATGATTTTTTGTTGTTGCATGAGAAAAAGCATTGCCTCTTCATCGACACCGGATTTTCAATCAGCCCAAAAAACGAAAAAACACTTTTTCTTTCGTGATTTTTTTTTGTCTGCTATTTTTGTCTGGCACACAAATTGATTTCAATCGTATGTATATTGTGGGAGATTTTAAGATGGTAATGTCTGTCTTCTAACAAAAACCGTCTCATTTCGTATTGAATTGTAGTCTCGTTCATCGTTTTCAACTTGTTGGAATTGTTATTGATAAAGAAATTTATGTAAATTCAATCAAGGTCAGTATTATCGAAATAAAGAGCCTCCGATTCCATGGAATTGGCTAAGAAGCGACAGCGTTTCAAATCCGATACGAAGCGAGAGAAAAAAACAAACGAAACTGGTTTTCTTTAATGGTATTTTGCATATTTTTGTCATATTCAAATTTCGTTATTCACACACAAAAGAAAAGTAAAAGTGATTTCCTTTTCGGATGATTCCGTCACACCATTCGCTCTCTCGCTCTCTCATTCTCTCTTTTTCTTTCTGTTTATTTTCGTTTTTTTTTTTACTATTATCTGAAATCGAAAGTTTTCTTCTAAACGACGATTTAAAAATATTTCCAGGTAAAACGATCTTGTTATTCGAAATTAAAGTAAATGAATAAAAAGAAGTTAAGCGAGTTCATTGGCTGTTTGATTTTTGTTCCGCGTGGCGGTCGATATGGCGACATTTATGGCTTTCAACTTTTTCGTGACGCAATGAAAATCAGCATTAAGTTCGGTTAAATTTATATATTTTTTATTTAACTTTCCGGGGGCTTTCCGTTGAATTGATGTTCGTTTGTATTTGTCTAACCTTTCGTATTTTTTTTTAAAGAGATTTACTCTTTTTGACCCTTGATTGCAGCAAGCATTAAATTCTTTAATTCGAATAATAACATTTCGGTGGATTTTCCAAATGTCATTTTGTATTGGTGCGTGTGTTTGTCTGGCACACAATAAAAAAGGTAAAAAACTGCAGGTAAAATGGTCTTAAGATAATTCAATCTTTTGTGATTATTCGAAAGAGATAATGCAAAATTTAAATCCGGATCATTTTTGATTCTTTTAATGAAGGAGCGCGCACGACGAACGAGTATTTGTAATTCTTTGTTTTGTTGATTAAAAAAGTTTTGCAATCGACAATATTTTTTCGCAAACCCTCTTCTAGAAGCGGCATGCCAATGCCGTCAGCATCTAGCAAACTAGGTCGATTCATCTTTTCTTTCGCTTCAAAACATACGTTTATCTCGCACACAACTTTATATATGTATATGCACAGTAAGCCATTATACATTTTCGATAAATACGTCGTTTGTTATACGCTTGTTTTCTACTTGCGCATCAGCTAATTAACATCCGAAGGCAAAATAAAATAAATTAAATTGCTTGCGATCCAAAAACGTAAGTGAAATGGTAATTAGAAAACCCCTTTTCTGATGGTAATTTAATTGGATTAGTTTTATAACCGCGAAAAAAGAGTCACAACAATTTTCCATTCCAATACAATTATTATAATTAGAATTTTCGCCAACGAACGACATTTTTTGGGGGCCAATTTTAATGGGCCGCACAGGGCCAATTCAAATCATGATACACCCCGTGAAAACGATTAAAAATCTCGGACGCGTTTTCTTTGCGCTTCTAATGACTTTTTAAAGTAGAAAAAAATCAATTGCTCATGATTTTCCGTATGTTTTGCATTTGGTGAACATATTCCTTTGAATGTTCGCTTGAATATTTCGTGTAAAGAGTTTAAGTGGATAAATTTGCAATTTTTTTTCATATATCTCGTAAAATATATTTTTTCTGAACATTCTGTGGTAGTGGTTTTTTCTCCCGGACTATCAAATCCAACAGTTTGTCATGTGGTTTGCATTTTGCATCAAACGGGTCTCGAGAGAATGAAAAAAAATTGAAAGTAATTTGTCAAAGCGTTAATAATAATCAACAATTGCTCTTCAACTTGTCGAGACGAAGTTAAGAGTAAATCATAACAGCATTCCAACAAATAAATTACACGGAACAGTCAACACAAATGGCAACCGAGTAAATATAGTGGATTTTGTTTGAAATGGTTTCAGAGAATGCTTGAGAAACCAGGCAATTGGGTTTTAATGCAGAAAAATATTTTAATTTTGTTGTCGCATAATGAACAAAACTAGCTCGCCGAGTCGTGAAAGAATTGCAATAACGCGGTGTTGTTGTCTCTTTTTTATGCGCTCGCGACAAAATCAAACGAACGCACATTGAAAAAAAAACTGAGATAAAATAGAAATATAATGAACCGTTGTCTATGAGCGAGTCGTGATATAGTGAGCGATCAATTAAGAGACCTCTTACAATCAAAAAACAAACACTCATGTAATGACATAAAATGATATTAATGCTCTCATCAATCATAACTGTGTAAATATAAACTCGTGTAATTTGTATTAGATTGATTTCGAGATGGAAAATCAAGCAAAAATGTGTCAGTAAGTTCCGCGTGAATGTGCTTCTTTGCGGCTACAACTGCTACTGCTTCTTCTTCTTTTTCCAAAGTAAGAAGAGACAATCACTTCCGTTTTTAACTGAATGTGGATTATTTGTGCCTTGTACTTGCACATGAGTTCGTTATCATTATATTCTGGTAAGTGCACGTAAATGTTTTGCCATAATATTTTTGAGAAAATCCGATCATAAGACACGAAATAAAATGATGTACATATAGCTTGATATGAAGTGGTCTTCTCTTCTTTCTGCCACCGTCACAACGATATATCTTTTTACCATCAAACAGGCCCCAACAATCTTTAAGTGGTTTGCATGCCAGCCTTCATGTCGTTGGCGCATTTTTGATTCACAGATGCGGAGTCGAAGAAAAAGAAAAAAGCAAGTAGACAATGATAAGAGCGCACTTTTGGTCTGAAGCGCGCAATGTGTCCTCGAAATTAGAGCGGGGGATGCACACAACGAGAGAAATAATGAGGAAAAAGGGAGAGCGAGACTAAGCAAGGCACTTTGGCGAGCTTGCGATAATTTGTTTTTGTATAACAACATAATCAATAAGCTCAAGTTAAATCGTTTATTTCATTTCTAGGTTTTTGATTATATAAATTATGGTGTGCACTGTTGCGGTGTAATAAAGATAATCGATGCTCTATACATTCATCAGTGTACACGTTTTACTCTCGACCAAAACTGTGCGACATTTGAAATGCCACACGGCACCAATGATCGAACAACCGTTAAAATGATAACAAGACATACATCAATAAATGTCTTTCAGATACTTTAACACATCGCTAAATGTTCAAATGTTTTCCATCGTTGAATTTTATTACACGTAATCCATAAACTATTTCTCGTTTACCAGTTTTTTTGTGTTCGTTTCTGCTTCTTCTTCTTCAGCATATGCGCATAATACATAAATGGTTATCTATTAAAAGTTTTGAAAGAACAGATGTGATGAAATGATGAAAAGATTCAATAAACTCCGGGTGTGCGCTTCAAATCCCGTCATTGGCTCTGGGCGCAAAAATTCTGTCATCCAAACATCCATGGTGTTTGTGTGCCTGAGTTCATGTGGATGTATGTGTGACTTTTCGAGGTGAAAAAGAGTGTCAGCCGGGCAAAAATGGTAACATTCATTGTGTTAATTGTGCATGATGCTTTTTTCTATCGATGGCAGATTCTTTGTTATCTTATGCTCGCCTCTTGTTCTCGGTCTTTTGCCGTTTTAATTACATTTTTTATGGATGACAATAATGTACAGTGGAGTGAACACGTAAATGATGATGATACTCATTCAATGTATACATGGCACGTATTTAGATGGCCAATGTGTGGCATATATTATACCAATGAATTGCAGAATGATGAACAACAGCCAAACTAACAATATAACTCGTTTTATTCTGTCGACGCCATCGTCGGCACCAATGACAACCAACACACAATAACGGCAATTGTTCGGAATCGCGCGCATAACTACAAATGTGTAATGAATTTGCTCTAAATAAAAAGAGTCAACCGAATGATTAAATGATTGTGTGTGCAACATGAATACGAAATTGAGAGACGGCAACGAGCAAATATAAAAAAAAGAAAACACACACACTGTTGGCCAGCCAGCTTGAACAATAATTTTGTGCGGTTTTTATGTTTCGCGCACAACACATTGGCTAATGCTCTTTGAATCTAGTGTGGTTGCATTTTTTGTCCTCTTCTCGTTATAATTTTTTTTTGTGGAGCGAAATGTGTCAATATATGCACAGCATAAAATTGAACGTATGCACACACGTCGCATTTTTGATTTTGACGGGGCCACGTTTTCTATTGTTGGTGTTTACGTTTTATTTTCTTCGTGTTTCGCAGCGAAAATTTGCATACATGCAACAGCACACACATACAAGGATATAGCAATGAATGATTCGAATAAAAATGCATTTGCAATTGGTTCGGGGAAATAAAACAAAGACCTTCAAATTCGAACGTCATCCGTTTTACAACCACATAACTGATCAGTCACCTCAGTTTCACTGAACCAAAGCCATTCGTTTCATTTACAAAAAAAAATATTTTCAAGTTTCATCTTTTTTGATACTGTTCAATTCGGTTTTGGGTTTTTTTCTGCCATTTTATTTGGTTTTGTTTTTGTTAAATGTGTGAAATTTATTTATTCCGGTTCGGTTTTTTTATATAATATATTATTCTCTGGTGCATTTGGCACGCAAAAAAAATCGTCATCGAATGGCAAAAATAAACTGGATAAAGAGGAAATCATCATGTATGCATGAAAGGGAATGAAAGAGACCGTATAACGCGTTTGGTCAAGATTAAACACATTATTTGAATTAAAAATGGTCAAATTAATGAAAACGACAATTTACATTCGGTAAAATATAAAATCAACAAAATTTCATGCGCAAATATACACATTCGTTCATTAACTGTGCCGCTTTATCGGTTTTGAATCACAAAAATCGCTCTAAGTAGCGAGAAACCAACAACAGCAATAAAAAATAAACCGAAAAAAATGCGGCGAACACACAGATAGAGTATATATATTGTGGCAAATTCAGTTGAAACACCAAACTGTACACACAGATAATATTTTCTCCATTTGTGGTTTTTCCTTTTGTATTTTATGTGGATCTCATGATAAAAGCAGCATAATTAACTCATACGCTGTGATCGTATTTTTCTGTTTTGTCATTCCATTTGGATACGACAACAAAAAATCACATACATTCTTACAGACACTTACACGCATAGTTTTTTTTTAGTTTCTCTCGTTCGTTATGCAGTGCCGAGTGGCGAAAAAAAAGTTTTTTTTTATATTTGTATTACAAAATGTGTAGCAAAAGAAAGTTTTTTTTCATCGTCGTCATCGCAATGGTCGGAATTCGTGTATGGGCGTGCGTACGATTTCTCGCCCGATTACGGATACAATGACTGTATGAAAACCGGTAGTGAGCATTAAATATCCGAAGGAAAAAAAACGAAAGTAAATAAAATGTGTGCGTTTTTTCTCTTTTCGAGAGGTTCACATACATTCTCGCAAACAATTTAAACGACACTTTTTACAAGCACACAAACACACCAGATAAGATGCATACATATCTCTCTTTTCTGCCAACTTTTACATTCCTCACGACTTTTCGTCAAATCAACAAGATCACTAAAGAAGAAGAAGAAAGAACCCACTGAACGACAACCATAGAGCAAAAGAGACACACATACATTCATTTCATTCTGAGAAATGAGTGGAAGAAAACAACAACCAAACATCATCAACAAGAAGAGATAAAAAAAACATACAGTTTTCCTGAAAATGTATACAAAGTGCAAACAAGAAAATATGCAGGAAGAAAAGCAAAATATTTACCATAAACTAAATTGCTAGTGAATGCTACGGTGCAAAATAGCGTCGTCGCAAATAACTGATATGGTTTACACATTTTTTTTAAATACTTTTTAAAATCCAAATAAAAAAATCCACTTCGTGCAAATATCTACTCCGTTCACTTTCTTTTCGAAAATTGAATTTTTCCTTCTTTTTAACAATTTTCTTCGTTGCGAAATACACCGCTTTTTTTATTAATTAACTTATTTTGCAAACTTTTCGCGAAATTTTAGGTTCTTTTTTTCTATTAAAAACACAAAGTGCAATTATTGCAAAAGACGCAAACAGAAATGTATCGAAAAGTTTCCGTCTTTTCGATCGAATTGTAAAATTGGCACAAATTCACTTGAGCGCGACTGTAGTGATTTCTGTCTTTTGATGTGTTCACACTGACTCAACACCACAGACTAAAAAGTCCAACCAATAATCGGCCAAACAACGAACCGACCAAAAAAAAAACAACTTATATATATATATATATAAATAATCAACGGAACGATTTGTCGCTGATTGTTTCCATCGACTTCTTCTTGAGACATAGCCAAATGAAAAATACAGCAATAAAAATAACCATACAGACAAATTCACACCAAGACAAACAACCAACAGCCAAAACTAATTGAATATTTCATATGCATAAGACACGTGCGATTCATAAACACATCGATATAAAAAAATCTCTCGCAGGTAATATGACGGCCTAAGAAGAAAACAATAACATACAGAATATTCTGCAA